>NW_012150285.1:9503526-9505309 GCF_000956105.1 Propithecus coquereli
ATAGAAAGCCTGAACAGACCAATAAAAAAATAAAGAGATTGAGGAAGTAATAACAAACTTCCCAAAAAAGAAAAGCCCAGGACCAGATGGCTTCATAGTTGAATTTTGCCAAACATTCAAAGAAAAATTAATTCCAATATTTCTTAAACTCTTCCAAAAATAGAGTGAGAGGAAATACTCCTGCCCATATTTTATGAGGCCTTGATTCCTAAGTCAGGCAAAGACATCACAAGAAAAGAAAACTACAGGCCAATTTCTCTGATGAACATTGATGCAAAAATCCTCAATAAAATATTAGCAATACAAATCCAAAAACACATCAAAAAGATTGTATATCATGACCAAGTGGGGTTTATCCCTGGCATGCAAAACTGGTTGAACATACACTAATCAATGGAATGCATCACATTTACAGAATGAAAGATAAAAATCATACGATCATCTCAATTGACGTGGAAAAAATATCCAACAAAGTCCAACATCCTTTTTTGATAAAAACTCTCAACAGTTGAGATATAGAAGGAAAGTCCCATTTATGAAAACCCACAGCTGACATTAAAATCAATGGAGAAAGACTAAAAGCTTTTCGACTAGGATCTGGTATAAGGCAAAAGTGCCCACTCTCAACACTTTTATTCAACACAGCACTGGAAATACTAGCAAGAGCAATCAGACAAGAAAAGAAATAAAAAGCATCCAAATCAGAAAGGAAGAAGTGAAATTATTTCTACAGTAGTCCCCCTTTTTCCAGTGTTTGGCTTTCCACAGTTTCAGTTACCAACAGTCAACCATAATCCAAAAATATTAAATGAAAAATTCCAGAAAGAAGCAACTCATAAGTTTTAAAATGTGTGCCAGTCTAAGTGGCTTGATGAAATCTTGTGCCATCCTGCTCTGTCCTGCCCAGGACATGAATCATCCACTTGTCCAGCGTATATCCATACTGTATATGCTGCCCACACATTAGTCACTTAGTAGCCATCTCGGTTATCAGATTGACTGTCGCAGTATCACAGTGCTTTTGTTTGAGTGCTTAATAGTAGCCCAAAGCTCAAGAGCAGTGATGCTGGAAATTCAGATAAGCAAAGAGTAGCCATAAAGTGTTTCCTTTAAGTAAAAAGATGGAAGTTCTTGACTTAAAAAGGAAAGAAAAATATTGTATGCTGAGGTTTCTAGGATCTACAGTAAGAATGACTCTTCTATCCATGAAATTGTGAAGAAGGAAAAAGAAACTCATGCTAGTTTCACTGTTGTACTTCAAACTGCAAAAGTTACAGCCACAGTACATGATAAGTACTTAGTTAAGGTCGGAAAAGGAATTCAATTCGTGGGTGGGAGAAATGCAAAGAAAATCTTTTACAATTGATGGCAACATGTTGCACCAGAAAGCAATGAGCGTGTATGCAGACTTCAGCAAGAGATCCCCTGAAACGAGTGACCCCAAGCCCTTTACTTCAAGTAAGGGATGGTTACACAGATGCAGGAACACCAAAGGTCAATAGTAGCCTAATGCTAAGTCACAATGCCCAAGTCACTCATCTCACTTCATCTCATCATGTAGGCTTGTCTCATCTCGCATCATCACAAGAAGAAGGGTCAGCAGGGTACAATAAGATATTTTGAGAGAACACATTTACATAACTTGTATTACAGCATATTGTTATAATTGTTCTATTTTATTATTAGTTATTATTGTTAATCTCTTACTGTGCCTAATTTATAAGTTAAACTTTATCATAAGTATGCATGCATTGGAAAAAACATAGTATATATAGGGGTATCC
>NW_012150285.1:9506355-9507303 GCF_000956105.1 Propithecus coquereli
CATGTTCATTATGGAAAACCTAGAAAATACAGTAAAAACACATTCCTCCCACATACACTCTTCTGTAGGAATGTCACAGAACTCTCAGCTGATGACTGTAACTCATACTGCCTTGAGCAATTACAAACAAGTAGAAAGAATTTCATTTCTGCACCAACTTACTCTCTCTGCCTCCTTTCTGGTTCCAATGGAGAAACTGTCCCTGCCTCGAGCAAGGCTAATGCTTCCACTTGTATCATTCACTACGGCAATGATACCCTCCCCTAGGCATCACCTCCACTTCCTTCCATCAGTGTGCAGCGTTGCTCTTGTACCCCCCACCCTTGAACATCTCTCCTTTGATCCTCGATCCTTCCCTGCTATTGCCCCATTTCTCATCCCTTTATAGCCGAGCTTCTTAGAGGAGTAGTTCATATTCCCCATCTCTTCTTCCTCACCTCACCTCACCTCTCTCTTCTGTTTCACCCCTCTACTGAGATGGCTCTTGTCAAGGTCATTAAAGAACTCTGTGTGGCCAAATTCACTATTTTTCATGAATTTTCAGCACTATTTGGCAGAGTTGACTATTCTCTCCTTGAAATACTAGTTCACGTGGTTTGCAGTAGACCACATTCCCTGCTCTTCCTTCCTCCGGGGCTACATTCCCTCGATATCCCATCCTGGCTCTTCCGATAGTTCCTAAATGTTGCTCTCTCCCAGAGCTCTACCCTGGGCCCCCTTCATTTCTCTTTCTCAATGCTCATGTTCAGTGACCTCATCCAATGCCATGACATTGAATACTTCTATAAGGAAAGCACTCAAAACACTACGTCCAACTTGGGCTTCTCCCGTGAGGTCCAGACTACAATATCCAATGACCTACTTGATAACCCTACTTTGATATTTAAACTGGCATATCAAATTTAGCATTGCCCCCAATAGAATGCATGACCACCCTTGACCCTATTA
>NW_012150285.1:9507353-9512172 GCF_000956105.1 Propithecus coquereli
GGTTGATCTCCTGGACGTAAAATTCACAAAAGTGTAGGGGCCCACTACGACTGGGCCCCCCTGTGGTTTTTAACTCTCGGACTTATCCACATCGAGCTTCCAGAAATTCATTAATTACGGTTCAAATTTTCCTACCCCAGTAATTGTGGAAGATTCTGCTTGTGGGTCTCTGACCCAGTTAAGTTGTGATTCTCTGTATTCACCTGCCTGTCTCTTCAATTTTGTGGGCAGTAGTTTGCTGTGTAACCTCAAATCTCGACGGATACAAGAAGAGTTGTTGATTTTTCAGTTCGTTCAGTTTTATATTGGTTGTTAGGATAGAATGACAACTTCCAAGCTCCTTACCTGCCAGACTAGAAACTGGACGAAGAGAGTTTTTTAAAGAGGCTATATTTATGAAGATGTGGGCAATGACAAGGGAAACCAACGAGAGACAGTGAAGTTCTCTCTACAGCAATTTTTACCACCTGAGGCCTAAAGATGCAAGTAGAAGTGGTTTCTAGAAACCAAGAGAGAACTGCAGCTAGGAAAGCACTGCTGGATAGGAGCTGCCACCTTGGGTAGAACACGGCCACTGTCACCTCCAATCTGCTGGTGCGTGGTTGCTGCAGACACCAGGGTAAACTTCCCAGGGCACAGGGTAAAGAAGAAGGAAGTATATCTATGTATTAGTTTCCTATTGCTGCTGTAACAAATGATCACAATTCTGATGGCTTAAAATAATGAGCATTTATTCTCACACAATTCTGGAAGCCGGAAATCCAAAATTGGTTCCACCAGGCTAACGTCCCAGTGTTATCAGCAAGGCTGGTTCCTTCTTGAGGCTCTGGGGGAGAACCATGTCCTGCCCTCTACAGCTTCTGGAAGCTGCAGGCATTCTTTGGTCCCGGCTGCATTGCTTTCATCGCTGCTTCCATCCTCACATACTTTTCTCCCTCCCTGCCCTTCTTGCCTCCCTCATATCATTAACGAGCCTCTTACGATTACATTAAGGGCCAATCCAGGATAATTTCCCCATCTAAGATCCTTGACTTAATTACATCCGCGAGTCCCTTTTGCCATGCAAAATGAAATTCACGAGCTTCAGAAATCAGACCCGGGTATCTTTGGGGGTCATTATTCAGCCCACCATGGAAAGTATGCAGCACACAGAAATGCTGGCAGGAAGGTGAGAGGACCTGGACCATATGCAAAAACAGGTTAGCAAGTTTGCCTTGGACTGCTGATTAGACACGTGGGTGAAAAAGGGAGATTTCTTACAGCTGAACAATATCCTGCTGTCCTTCTAACTCCTGAACAAAGGGAGTATTTAATTAAAAGCGTAAATGTTTATTTTTGAGGCAAAACCTCCATTGCTGCTCTCCTGATCTTTAAACTACCATTATTTCTTACCTGGATTATTAAAAATAGTGAGAATGATCTTTATGAAACCTAAGTCAGAAATGTCACCCCTCTGGTCAGTACCCTTCCGATGTCACTCAAAGTCAGGTCCCATTTAATCCTACCCCTTGCCCACCCCACTGCCTCTCCCACCTAATCTGCCAACGCTGTCTCCCTGCTCACTCCTCTCAAGAGCCCTCTTGCCTCAGCCCCTAACTCCCAGTTCACTCCTGTCTGGGAGGCTCTGCCCTGACCCTTCCCTCTGCCCAGAGAGCCACAGGCTAAAGTACCTGCCTAGATGTAAGGTCTGAGCTGACCACCGTTCTCAGCATTGTAATTCCACGACCCTACCCCAACCCGGCCCAACGACTGCCAGGACTCCCAATCCTCCTTACCTTGCTCTATTTTTCCTTAGCTCGCGTCACCATCTAATATATTATATCGCTTACTGATTTATTTTATGTAGTGTTTGGGTCTTCCCATAGATATGTAAGCTCATGAAAATAGATTTTGTTTTTTTCACTGACTGATTTACCCATACGCCTAGGTCAGATTCTTGCAAGCAGTGGGTGCTCAAAATAAATTTCTCGGGTAAAGGAGTGAATATTTTGCTTTTACTAAATATTCATCTACTATGAGACCAAAGAAAATTTATTTTTACTTTTTTACTCTGGTTATGAACAATTGAAATGTTCAAAGAAAAATTACATATGTTTCAGGATAAGTTTACTTTCTTAATATTTTCCTTTTGCCTTCATTTTATAGAATTGGTTTCCATTCTTGTTACTTTATTAAATGTTTACTTTCTGTAAGCCTTGGAGAAATCAAAGTCAGAATCCTTCTATAAGATTCTTGTCCTTCTGAAAAGTACAACTTGTTAATCAGATTATATTTCTCATTTACTCTGTAATACTGGAGAGACATAGTTTCAGACCATAAATATTTTCTTTCTTGTTGTCAAAGGTTACAAATCCCCTTGGGGTGGTTATTATAGCTTCACTTGTATTTCAGTTCTACACACTAAAAAAAGAAACAATATTGCTGTCTGATGTTAAATTTTTATCCTTACTATTAATATTTAGTTGTACGATTCTAACGGAACAGCTTTATTTGCTTTCACATAGGTTAAAAATACTCTTGTAAATATCAAGCTCTATCACCTAAGGCGATGCAGGAGCCACTGGGGTAGAATAGCAATCCGCTGTTAAACACCAGTCCAATCAATGGTTTTGTGTTACTTTCTTTATCCACCTTTAATTCCAGTAACAAAGACAACTGGGAGTACCAAAGGGGGTACAGGCTCTCACTGCCCTGGAAGATTAGTTTTTATTTATCTGCAGTTTGACCCCTACGGCCAAGTGTGTAGTTCTGAAATGACCATGGGGAAGGCAGCAGAGCCCAGCCAGGTGGAGTCGTCGCACCAGATCAACAATGGCACTAACTGGAGGGACAGGTGTCATAGTCACCAGGCCCCCAAGAACTTTTAATTGCCCTCTTCATTCCTGGGCCTTTCCTCTCTCACACGTACTTCTTTATAAAGATGTGCTTTCATCTGCTTTGTACAGACAAATACATGTTTATAAAACTTGTAGCAGTGCTAGAAGGAAGGATGAGGTTAGAAAAGTGATATACGGAAATAGAGGAAAAATCTGTTAACTATGTTAGCTATGTACCTATGTCACAGAAACGTATGAAATAAATGAAGTGTGTGATTTTACATATAATTTGCATGAATATGTGATTTTATGTATAATTTGCATGTTCCTATGTGATTCTCTGTCTGTAATGTTGCTATGGCCACATTTAAAATCAGTTCTTGGTTTTTCTTTTTTCTAATGCTTCTTGCCCATTCATTACCATAACCAAGATTCCATACTCTAGGGCACGTGTCCTGTAAAGGGCCAGATAAAAAATATTTTCAACTTTGTGGCCCATACAACCTGTGTTACAACTACTCAACCCGGTTATTGAGATATGAAAACAACCATAGATAACATGTAAATGAGTAAGCATAGCTGTGTTCTAATAAAACTTCATTCATAAAAATAGGAGGCAAGCCAGATTTGGCTGGGAGCCAGTTCACTGACCCTGTAAGGGGCAAAACATCTGGAGAAGAGTCTGGAGGAGAGGGATGGCAAACATTATCAATGATCTGTGGTTCACAAGGTACACAAGCCTTTTAAAAAATATATGTATTAAAGATCGATGCATGCTTTATAACTGGCAGAATGAAACCATTTTTTAAAATTATACCATGAAATGTCTAGTGTTACATTAAAAACTTACAAGCTAGTAGCAGAATAGGTTAGCATTTTTCTATATGGTCACCCACTTACATGCCTCATTTAATGCATTTGATGTGTTGGCGGAAGAGGTATGGGAATTGAGTTGTTTTCCCCACTTATACTTTTATACTTTCACTTATCTCAGAAAAATATTAAATTCTGTTTGACCTCTAATTTTCAGTGGTTTCCAACATTATAAGCTTCTTGGACCACCACCCTTGATGTTTTTGATACAGTTATAAAGAATATTAAATAATGGCTAAGGGCCTTGTTAAGTTCTCCATTAACGCTCCAGTTATTTGCTTGTATATAAATAATTCTCTCCAGAAATATATACAAGAAATTGGGTATACTGGCTGCCTCTGGGGAGAGACATTGGAGGGAAGATGACTTTTTCACTGACTACAATTTTGAAGTATTTCAACAGGCAAGGATTTCCTACTCAAACAACAGAAGAAAAGATATGTCGCGCTCTGGTATAAATGTTAATTTACAGCTAAGAAGCAACTTGCATGATGAAGCAATACATGATCCTTTATTTATGACTTGGACACTAGGCACAATCCCACCTATTAAGAGGAATAACTTTATGAAGTCTATTAACAAATTTTAAGCAACATCTACCAAATGGAAATCCCTTTTGGGTGGTTCTGGGCTAGGGAAAGTGTGTCTGTGTGTTCTTGAAAAGGAATCAGATGTCTGGAGGCTGAAGAAAAAAATTGCACGCTGGGAAATTTTGTGTTTATGCTGTAAATGTGACTGTTCTGTGTTGTATATCATTCTAGATAGAGTGACCTGTTTTTTAGATGTTGAAGTAAATGCAACATCTGTGTTTGCAGGAATATTTGATGGTTATTCTCCATCTGCCTAGAATTCCTAACATCTTTTTTCTCTCCAATCTTAGCTTAAAGATGAGTAAAAGAGCAGAGAAGAGATATAGTTTCCGTAAGTAGAATTTTGTTATGAAGATGGAGCAGCACAGTTCCTTCAACATACAGAGCTGCGTTACCAGCGCGGCTGCAAGCAGCTGCAGGACAAACACCATGACAGAAAAATAATATGGTTAATGGCTGGGGAATTAGTGTAGTTCACCTTCTCCAGGAATCATTACATGTCATGATGTGTCAGTGGAGTATATGCGATTGTTTGTATTA
>NW_012150285.1:9512639-9514827 GCF_000956105.1 Propithecus coquereli
AAAAAAAACTTTCTGATTTTAGTTTATTACTGAACATAGTGGAAGTAAGTTTTAGACACGTGTAAGACTGAAAAACCTCTATGAAGCCATTTAATAAATTCAATGATAACTTACCAGAAAATATCCTCTATATTTGATCTTTGCTGTTTGTTTTCTCCTCTCCATTGGAAAAAAATGCAACATACAAAACTTACCTCGTGGGTAAACAGAGGATTCCATCAAGAATGATCATATATATAAGTTGCTTTAAAGCTTCCTCTAAATTCCTGGGTGATTTAATCTGTTGCAAGGCAGTGAGTCTGGATTGTATGAATTCATTAGATTTCCAACTTTGTTGGAAATCTCCACACTCCATGGAAGCAGCTTTTAGGGACACTAATGACGTTCACATTGCTAAATCCAAAGGTCAATTTTAAGTCCTCATTTTATGTCACTTGCTGGCAGCATCTAGCGCTTCCTGTCAGGATTCTCTTCCTTCCCTCACGGGCATCTCCATCTGAGTACCTTTTGCTGGCTCCTCCTCATCTTTCTAACTGTCACATTTTGGGGTCTCCCAAGCTCCAGTTCTTGGAGCTATTTTTTTTCTCTATGTTACTTCCTTATTTCACGGCTTTAAATACCACCCATGCACTGACAAACCACTGAACTCGACTCCTGCATCCAACCGTTCATTTGCTACTTCACTGGGGAGTCCAACAGGCAGGCTTCACACATCCCAAACCGTGCTCCTAAATACCCTGGCCCAGGCCTGCCCTACCTCGTGATTCCTGATCTAAGTCAATGGTGGCTCCGTTCAGGACAAAAACCTGAGAGGCGCCCTTGGTTGTTCTCTTTCTCACACCCCTCGTGCCGTCTATACACAGAGCCCGCCAGCTCTACCATCAAATCACAGCTAGGGCCAGACGCTTCTCAGCGCCCCCTTCTTGCTCCTGCAACAGCCTCCTACGTGGTTTCCCTGCTGCCGCCTTTCCCTTCTGACACTCCGCACTGCAGCCAGAGCAACCCTTTAAAACACAAGTCAGATCACGTCATTGCTCTGCTCAAAGTTCCTGATGTCTTCCCACGATGACTCAAAGCAACATCCAAAGCCTCACCACGGCCTACAAGGCCCTGTGTGATTTGTGCATCTGCACCCCCCGCAACATCCCTGTGATTTCTCTCATGTTTCCTCTTTCCAACGTCCCTCTACTCCATTCCTCCATCCACACTGGCGTCCCGTTACTTCTCGAACATGTTAAGCGTGTTTCCACCTCACAGGCTTTGTACGCGCTGTTCCCTCTGCCCGGAGTGCACTGTCCCCGATATCTGTAACGCTCCCTCTCATGTCCTACATGCCTCTTTTCAATATGACAACGATCAGAGTCCTTTCCTGGCAAATCCATGTAAGTTGGCACCTTCTCTCCAGAACTTCCCACTGGCCTTTCCCTGCTCTATTTTGTCCCCGTGCCCTTTCCCCCGATTCTCCCTGCCACCTCTCGTATATTCTCATATACTTATTTATTTATTTTTGAGACAGGGTCTCACTCTATCACCCCTGCTAGAGTGCAGTGGTGCGATCACAGCTCACCGCAGCCTCAAACTCCTGGGCTCAAGCGATCCTCCTGCCTCAGCCTCCTAAGTAGCTGGGACCACAAATGTGTGCCACTATGTCCAACTAATTTTTCTATTTTTTGTAGAGATGGGGTTTCCCTGTGTTGCTCGGGCTGGTCTCAAACTCCTGACCTCAAGCGATCCTCCCATCTCGGCCTCCCCAAGTGCTAGGATTACAGGAGCGAGCCACTGCACCCAGCCTCATAGAGTTTATTGTCTGTCTTCTCCCATTAGATTGTAAAAGAACCTAATGACAATCTAGATTAGATTGTAATGGCAAGACAGAGTACCTGTATTGTTCACCACTGTGTCTCCAGCACCTATTACCGTGCCTGGCACGTAATAGGCCCTCCATAAATATTTGTTGAATGACTAGATAAATGAAACTCCTTGTCCTAGCATTCAAGGCTTTCCACAATATTAACCAGTCTGTCTTTTCAGTGTTATTGGCCACAAAATCTTGTTACATTTTAGCTTAACTGGACTTGTTTCTGTTTCTTACACTTCACATCCCTTGTGCTTTCTTCATTTGTCCTTTGGTTTTCGTTGTGTCCTCCTCAGCCTCACCTGTCTGATGAAACCTTATTCACTTTTCACA
>NW_012150285.1:9514877-9516093 GCF_000956105.1 Propithecus coquereli
AAGATCTGTACACTGAAAACCATAAAACATCTATGAAAGAAATTGAAGGAGACACAAATAAATGGAAAGATATGCTCATGGATCAGAAGAATTATTAATAATAATGTTAAAATGTCCATACAATCCAAAACAATACATGGATTCAATGCGATCCCTATCAAAATCCCAATGGCATTTTTCACAGAAAAAAAAATCCTAAAATTGTATAGAACCATATAAAAGACCCCAAAGAGCCAAAACAATTCTGAGAAAGAAAAAGTTGGAGGCATCATACTTCCTAATTTAAAATTACATTACAAGGCTATAGTGATCAAAGTAGTATGCTACTGGCATTAAAACAGACATGCAGACCAGCAGAATAGAATAAAGAGCCCAGAAATACATCCAAACACATATGGTCAACTACTTTTTGACAAGGGCATCAAGAGGACATAATGGGCAGAGGACAGTCTCTTCAACAAATGGTGCTGAGAAAACTAGATTTCTGCATGCAAAAGAATGAAATTGGTATCAAGTTCTGAAATATAACAAATATTGCTGATAGGCTAGAGAAAAAATAAATTATACCTTTCCAAGCACCGTCAGCTGCTGAACTAAAAGATGAGCACTTTCAGTCTTCCCAGCACCACTCTCTCCAGAAATAACAATGCACTGCACAGGGAAAAGGAAACCGTGAGAAAACTTTATCCTCACAGAATTCAGCTGACACATGAGAAACTAAGAGGGAAATTTCTAAGCATGTGAGACTGTTCTTACCTGATCCGAATTGTATGTTATCATAGACTGATATCCTAAGTCAGCCATTGCAAAAATATGAGGAGGATTGGCAGTTCTCTTTGCTCCAATGTATAGTTTGGAATGCTAAAGGTTAAAGAGAATATATTTTGTAGGGCTTTTCATTTTTGTTTTTATTTAAACCCTGGATTATTTACAGATACAGCTGCAATTTTTAAAGCAAAGCATAAATAAAAATACCATTTCATACCACCAAAGCATTACTGCACAAATCATTCACGATTATGTAAAAGAAAAGCTTGACATGAAACAGCCCAGAAATATGATATGACATAAAATGATATTTAACATCCCTCTGGAGGTCGTATTTAAAAGATTCTGCATACCATTTCCAAAGCAGAACTTAAAGTTTCAAAATACTACATTTATTTAAATAAAAGGACACTTCATAAATAAGACAATCATGTATCATTTTTGTTGA
>NW_012150285.1:9517647-9520145 GCF_000956105.1 Propithecus coquereli
TATGAGGCAGATTGAAAAATCCAGAAAAGTAACTTTCATAGTTGATAAATCACACAAGTACATGAATCAATTCTGGTGGGGTCAGAAATTGTCCTTTATAGTACATGACACAAGAGAGGAACAAAAAGAAAAATCTTAGGTCCAAAAAGAAACAAATAATAAAACACGGAAAACAGAAAGAAACAAACCCAATATTTAAAATATTAATATATTGGTCAGCAACATGATTAGTGGAAGCTTCTTTATAATCCACATGCCTAAAAGCTCACATGATTGGAAAATTTGAAATGTAAGGACTCAGGAAGGTGTCTGTAATCTCTGACTGGAAAACATTATTTGATTTCGAGATGTTTGGTGTTCTTGAGAGAGACTATTTTGAGGAAGTACTTGAGTTGTTTTTGCAACCCTAAATTTACTGAATGACTACTTCTGTTCAGAACATGGCTCTTAATTTGTTGCATTTCTGAATAAAATGCTCGGGCATGGATCAGAAGTATTAAAAAATAAAAAGCTAACCACAATGAACCCTCTCCGGGTGACGGGCACACTTACAACCCCGACTCAAGCATTACGAAAGCAATCCTTGTAACCAAAAACATTTGTACCCCCATAACACTCTGACATAAAAAATAAAGAAAAAGCTGTCAATTAGGCAGGACAGAAGTCCCAGGGTTTTATTGACAAGAGGCCATTTTTCTGGTGATCTGACTATCTGGAATAAGAGAGATGAGGGGAAATGAGACTGAAACTACAACTTAGTGGCTTGGGTTTGTACCTTCGCAAGAAACGTCTGACATACTTCCAAGGTAACTGGAATGACATGTTCCACACGGAATTCAATGCCCTGAAAGGCAGGCTGTGTGAGAGCAGGGCTCTGTGATTCCACAAAGGGGAACACTGACTGTGGCCCAGAAAGGTTCTCGAGGGAGCACAGAGGCGCCCAGCTCCTGCCACCGAGAGCTGGAACAGGAGAGGATGAAGGGGAGGCTGACACATGGTGGTTGTCGGGGGGACACTGTTTTTCTGAACATAGCAAATCATACCATTGAGTCTCCCAGAAATACTTAAGGACAAAAAAGATGAGTGACCTAACAAATCCTGCTGGGGAACCTCATATCTTTGTCACTTGAGCATCAAAAAAAAAAAAAAAAAAAAAATTGACACTAGACTGGAAAGATCTGGATATTTGAGTTATATTTACTAAAACTGAAGATAAGAGAGATAATTGGAAGCTAAGAGACAAAGAAAGCATGAGATTTACAGATGTCATTCGAAGAAATCCCTGCCCACATAGTCTATGAATTAAAACAAAAAATCGAAAAAATCTAGATGTTTAAGTTTAATTAAAGTGAATTCTTACCTCATCCAAAACTTCTAGGGTTGCTAAATCATCTACATCCTTCAGCCTGGAAATTAGAGATCTGTTGAAGTTACCTTTCTTGGTGTGAATACGTTCATGTCTGCAGAGAAAAAAAACTTTCTGATTTTAGTTTATTACTGAACATAGTGGAAGTAAGTTTTAGACACGTGTAAGACTGAAAAACCTCTATGAAGCCATTTAATAAATTCAATGATAACTTACCAGAAAATATCCTCTATATTTGATCTTTGCTGTTTGTTTTCTCCTCTCCATTGGAAAAAAATGCAACATACAAAACTTACCTCGTGGGTAAACAGAGGATTCCATCAAGAATGATCATATATATAAGTTGCTTTAAAGCTTCCTCTAAATTCCTGGGTGATTTAATCTGTTGCAAGGCAGTGAGTCTGGATTGTATGAATTCATTAGATTTCCAACTTTGTTGGAAATCTCCACACTCCATGGAAGCAGCTTTTAGGGACACTAATGACGTTCACATTGCTAAATCCAAAGGTCAATTTTAAGTCCTCATTTTATGTCACTTGCTGGCAGCATCTAGCGCTTCCTGTCAGGATTCTCTTCCTTCCCTCACGGGCATCTCCATCTGAGTACCTTTTGCTGGCTCCTCCTCATCTTTCTAACTGTCACATTTTGGGGTCTCCCAAGCTCCAGTTCTTGGAGCTATTTTTTTTCTCTATGTTACTTCCTTATTTCATGGCTTTAAATACCACCCATGCACTGACAACCACTGAACTCGACTCCTGCATCCAACCGCTCATTTGCTACTTCACTGGGAAGTCCAACAGGCAGGCTTCACACATCCCAAACCGTGCTCCTAAATACCCTGGCCCAGGCCTGCCCTACCTCGTGATTCCTGATCTAAGTCAATGGTGGCTCCGTTCAGGACAAAAACCTGCGAGGCGCCCTTGGTTGTTCTCTTTCTCACACCCCTCGTGCCGTCTATACACAGAGCCCGCCAGCTCTACCATCAAATCACAGCTAGGGCCAGACGCTTCTCAGCGCCCCCTTCTTGCTCCTGCAACAGCCTCCTACGTGGTTTCCCTGCTGCCGCCTTTCCCTTCTGACACTCCGCACTGCAGCCAGAGCAACCCTTTAAAACACAAGTCAGATCACGTCA
>NW_012150285.1:9532048-9534839 GCF_000956105.1 Propithecus coquereli
TTAGAAAAAGAAATTTTAAATCTTCTTTCAAAAAATAAAAACCTTCCATGTTAATTGCTTCTCCAATTTTTCTCATGGTAAAGTAACAAATAGCTAAATTAATTGTGTCTATTGAATATATAAAGCCAAATCAAGGCTTTCTTTTCCAGATCTCAATTCATATATATTTACTGAGCACTTACTACATACAAAGTACTGGACTTCAGCACTGGAGATACAAAGATGATTAAGATGCATGAAATATAGGTACATGCGATTATCCATAAATGATGATCACTGCTAACATTATGCAGGTGTTTCATGCTTTTTAGGTGTTATTTCATTTATGGGCACACCTTTACTGAACAAGTGTTACTGGTGTCCTCGTTTCATAAGCAAGGGAAAACTGGGTCTAAGAGAGGTTCAGTAACTTGCAACGAGTCACAAAGCTAGTACATGGCAAGACTAGTACCTGGCAGGATGGAGACTTGATCCCAGCTCTGTCTGCCCGAACTATGGACAAGTGCTATAGGACGGTAGAGGAAGGGAAATGCATAGTGTCTGTCTCAATCCACGATTGCTATGGTAGCAAAGATTGTATCACAACTGGTATCGGGTTGAATGGGGGAGTAAGAAATTTAGTCTTGCTTTGGACTAAAAACAGATAGTAGGAGACAGTAATACTTCAAGATAATCCCTACATTTCTGGTTGGCGTAATGAGATGAGTGGTGATGTCATTAACAAGAAAGGGAACAAAGAACGAATTTTGGGTGGAATAGCCTAAGTTCAATTTTGGGTACGCTGAGTTGGAAATGTCTTTCAAACAGTCATGTGGAGATGGGGATTGAAAACATGGCTATTAGAACAGCGGGGATAGCATTTTTAAAATCCCATATGTTAAGGAAAAGGAGTAAATGTTCCAAAGGGTGAATAATTCTCACCATGACACAGTCACAGCCATTAGAGCAAAATTATCTCGCCTGGAAGTGGAAAGTGAAATGGAGTCATGCATTGTGTCATGCGAAAAAACTCTATTATTCCTTCCTATTGATTTTTCTGCTTCCTTCGTTTATTGTTCTGTTTTGTAAAATCAAAGTCCTACTTGAGCGAATTTACATTGCATTAAGTCCCGCAACTAATAAAGAACTGACAGCTTGAGCCAGGCACTTTTCACACTGAATGGCTGGTCAATTTTTTAGTTTGTCTTTCATTTGTTAATCCTTTGAGAGATGTCTCAAAGGTGCCTTAAATTCTGGCCTGAAACCCAAATTATATACTGGGACAAGAGGACTGATTGCAACGGCGCCACAAACATAGCCTGTACTTTTGGTCTAAGAAGCAACTGTATTTGAATTACTAAATCCTTTCTGTTCCTATGCGATTATATGCAAAATATAATAATTTATAAATATCAGAGTTAATCACCACCAGCATATTGAGGGTATCCAGTCAAATCTTAAAGTTATTTCTACCTAGACATACTTTCCCAGGAAAAAAAGAAAAAAAGTTATTTCACTTTGCATATAAAATACAAAAGAAATTTAAAACAATAACATGTTAATAATATAACTACCACAAAAAGAAGTTTCAATTTGGAATAGGTTGTCATTTAAGCAGATGCTGGGCTACATTTTTCCTTTATTTACAAGGAATGCAAATCATAGCTTTTAAGGCAATATTTTTAGGCACATGTTCAAGATATATAAAAGAAAGAATTTTAGGAACCTGTTTACGTGTTCCATATGATGGGTAACCATCTATTGCTGCAGCAGCTCAAAAATACCCTTCCGATGTGGAGAGAAATTCCACAATGGTTGGGAGGCAGGACTCCGCCTCTCACATAGAAACTGGAAGTGAGATGGGATGCAGGGTCTCGCAACACCTGCTTTCACCTAGAGCATGGGCCTGTCACCTGTGCATGGAGGACCAAATGGTCCATCATGGAACTTAGAGGTTCAGGGGGGTGACACAAAGCTCAAAGTCAGTTTACAAGTATTTGGAAGTGGTTGTGGCATTCAAGAAACCAGTGTTGCTGCAGGAAATAGTCGGGCAGGTGTGTGCGTTTCAGTGGCAGCCTTGTAGCAGGAAATTCTTGAGGAAGGTACTTGAAGCCCCTGCTTCCTTCATTCATGCCTAAGCCTGGCTGTCGGCCTTCCTCTCTGTTCTCCAGCCAGTATTGCTCGCTAAGTTGCTTTTCTTTTTAAGTTGGCTTATATTGTTTTTCTTCAACTGCCTGAAGGTTATGTATATTGCCTTTGCTCCATCTAAGTCAGAGCTTCAAGCATGTCCATCCCCCAGACGGTGCACACCACACCCATTAGGTGTGAATATACCCATCCCCTCCTCCCCCTACATCTGCCCAACACCTGATGAATGTTATTACTATATGTGCACTTAAGTGTTCATCAGTTAATACCAGTTCCTATCTCTCCGCATCCACGCCAACATTTATTGTTTTGGGACTTTTTGGTAAAGGCCATTCTCACTGGAGATAAGTGATATCTCATCAGCAAGAAAAAAATCAAACAACCCTATCAAAAAGTGGGCAAAGGACATGAACAGAAACTTTTCAAAAGAAGACAGACTAATGGCCAACAAACATATGAAAAAATACTCAACATCTCTAATCATCAGGGAAATGCATATCAAAACCATAATGAATATTTAATTTTTTAAAAGTTACCCTGCCAAGAACATACCTCAATTCAATTCCAAAGGATAATATCATATACAAAAAAATGACAACTTTGAGTCAGCTACGGTTGATTTTTTGGATCAATTTTACCAATCTCAGGACTGTGACAAACCAAA
>NW_012150285.1:9534889-9537638 GCF_000956105.1 Propithecus coquereli
TAGTGCTCTATTTGTGTGCTCTGGGGGAAGGGCACTGGCGTGGAATATGATATGAATGGCACCTCCTGGAGTCGCACAACACGGGCCACCGGTGTTCCAAACACAAACTGATTTTCCTCTGCTCTCACACCACAATCAACACAGAATTTTTCCGAGACCAGAATCGATTCTGCAGTGGACACCAGTTAGGTGTCCTCCAACCCAGTTCAATTCTGACACTGCCTACCTGGGGACAGTGTCGGATCCCACAGGTTAAAGGCTCAGTCCCACAAGACTGCTCCCCACTTCCGATGCCAATAGCAAGCCCTAGGTAATTTTACCTGTGCTTCTGACCGACCAGCTATAAATCAGGGTTCCCACAACCTCCTCCTTGTGTCTGATTAATTTGCCAGAGTGGCTCGCAGAACTTAGAAAAACACTTCCGTTTGCTGTTTTATCATAAAGGATATTACAAAGGATACAGATGAAGAGATGCACGGGGCAAGGCGTGTGGGAAGGGGCACGGAGCCTTCATGACCTCTGGGCAGCATCATCCTAAATGAGTTCTGGTTCACCTCCCTCGAAGCCTCCATGCATCCTCTTGGCCCTTTCATGGAGACGTCATTGGATAGGCATGATTGAAGCATGGACAACCACGTACAAATGTGATTGGACAAAAAAGGTCTGATCTGATACTAACGGACTGAGTGGGGAAAGTCAGCAAGACCTGTCTGTGCAGATCCTTCCTGGCCTCTCTGTGCAGCATCCTTCCTCCTGGGTGTGGGGCAGGACCTCTTCTGAAATAGGGGTCTTATGACCTACAATCAGACAAGGTAGGTCAGAGAATTTTGTTATGGCTAGCTCCAAGACAGAAAGGTGGGGGAAGATGATATGTTTAGTTTCTATGGCCTGTCTTGGGGAGAAAAAGGAACAGGTGGAAAGTTCAGAGAAAGAGAGAGATGCTGTTTTCTGAGGCCCGCTCCTGAGGTCTAGAGTACCCCAACATTACAAGGAAAAACTTTCACCTTTATCTCTCTGAAGCAGTTCCAAAGGTGTTTCAGGAACCAAGGACAAAAGGTCAAATACTTTAACAAAAGATATGCTTATTGTTCTAGTCACTTGGGGAATACAAGGGCTATGGGAGTTATGAGCCAGGAACCATGGATGAAAAGTAATATATATATCACGCTATCACACCACCCCTACTATTTGTGGGTACAATAGGTGCCATAACACTAATGATCACATATTGCAGGCTGATTGCCATTACATGCTAATGTAGGACTTCTGTAGCCTTAAAAAGTCTTCAAAAGTATATCTCACAAGTGCTCGTGGAAAAGTCTGCTTTGGCCAGACACCGCCGTTACTCAGCTTTGGCTTAGCAGGGTACTGGTCTCCTTCCCACTTTGCGGGGCAGATGGTGGCTGGCGCCCTGTTAGTCACTCTGGGAGTTCTTGCTGCCTCTCAGCACATGGAGTCCTTTCCGGCCAGGCTGAGCATTGCCCAGCCAGCAAAGCAGCGTCCCTAGTTGCTCTGCCAGGTATTTGACTCCTCTGCTCCTGTCCTCCGGGTGGACACCTTACTGCTGTGCCGGACAGCCACGCACCAGGCATGACATGCCCGTCTACAGCTCCACGCACCCGGGAGTGCTTGGGGTAGTCAAATTGGTGGGTCTTTTCCCTTGCGTTATGTGCTGACTGAGATGGGGCAAGCACAGTTGCTTGTCCTCCCTTTCACAGGGTGAGCGAAGTGGCTCTTTCAATTCTCTCTTATGAGCGCCCCCTTCCTTAGGAAAGAGACGAGAACGAAGATTCACCTGGTTTCTCATGAACTGGTGGGAGCCACTCCCGCACACCGCAGGGCATACGTAAACTGACACGGACGAGACCCAGCTGGGCAAAATTCCAGAACACCTCACTGCCATCCCAACAGGACGGCCAGTCACAAACAGTGGGGAGTTGCGTTGCCTTGCTTCTCTCAACAGCGACACATGCGGCCAAAGAGATGGCGGAACTGTAACATCGTGAGGAAAAGAACTGTTCACCTGGGTGTCTCTTACCTAACTAAACTGAGCTTCAGGCCCCAGCATTCAGGGTTTGAGGCTCTCTGGAAATAAACATGAGATGACACCATTTAGCTACCCAAGAGAATAATTAAAATAAAAAAGTCAGAAAAGGAGAGGGTATGGTAAAAAAAAAAAAAGACTGTGGTGAGCACCAGAGCCATTTAAATACAGAAAAAAGACTATAAAGCCCTAAAAATTATGGTTATAGACAGACTACAAATGCTTAACCTTGACAAAGTAAAAGGGTAGTGTCACAATACCAGGAGGTGATGATAAAGGAGGTAAGAGATGTGTAACTGAGTTAACTTCATCCTTCAGAGCAAGGAGCTAACAGATACTGCCTAGAATAGAATCAAAATGAATCTAACCTTTAAACTTTAGCAGAATCCAAGAACTTTTGACGTGAAGGAAGATAAGCACTTATCCGAACTTCAGCAACTTCTTCATTTTTCACTTGTTTCTTTTTCTCCTATTAAATCTGAGTGCAATATTGACTTAAAATGGTATTTATATAGTTTGCAAAATGTAACCATAGAGGGAAGTTGGGTAGAGAGTACATGAGGTCTATTATTTCTTACAGATGCACGTAAATCTATAATAGTTTGTGCCCCAATCCAGCAAGAGAACTATAAAAAAGAACTATTAAAAAAGTTTTCTTTAGAAAAAGAAATTTTAAATCTTCTTTCAAAAAATAAAAACCTTCCA
>NW_012150285.1:9540574-9540887 GCF_000956105.1 Propithecus coquereli
TATTTTTAAAAAGTGTTTAAATAAAATTTAAAAGACCAATACATTCTCTAAATCAAGACGGATTAGATAAACTTCGGGTAAGAGGGCAGAAACTACAGGCTAACTCAAAGTCCTGCACCAAAAACAGGCAGAAGAGTCCTGGAGGGTAAAGGAACCAAAACACCCAACCCACAGTGAAGGCCCTGATCTAGGCTTGGTAGAAAGAGGGGGCTAAATGTTGGGGTCCCTTGTCAGAAGAGAAAATTGAAAAAAATCTGAACCACCTTCTTTTATATGGAGCCAGTTGCTCAAGATTGCAGGACAGAACAGAGAC
>NW_012150285.1:9553132-9555195 GCF_000956105.1 Propithecus coquereli
TGTAAAGTTCCAAACAAAGAGAAGTCTTGGCAAGTAGGAAAAAACTTCCAGATTGGTGGGTGAAGCAAAGCAAATCACTGTTGCATTGACTGGGGACAAAGGTGCCTCACTGACTCACGGGGGAAAAGATAAAGAGTGGGAGGAATTGTTATTTTCTGAATTCAAATCCTAGCAAAAGAGGGAAAAACACACTGATTCTCAAGAGAAAGCTCTTTTGCTTAGACCAGAGAAATGCAACTACTGAACAAAGATAGCATCTTGGAAGAAGCAATGTAATATTCCAGGCCACTTTGCTCCCAATTTGCTGGAATACATCTGAATATTTCCTCGATGAGCATGATGAACACTCAGTGGCTGGAGGAAGAAAACGGGCTACAGATAATGGTCCTAATCCGACCTTGGAATTTTGAAGAGCGCTCTCATGGGATGCAGGTCAGCTAGCGGAGGGTCTCCATCACCCAGCTCAATGGCCGTGATACCCAGGGACCAAGTGTCACATCTGGCATCGTAAGTGGTATCCAATTGCTGTTCACATGCAATCACCTAGTAGAAAACAACAACAACAAAGAGGCAAAGTTTTTGACTTTAATAAGCATGTTGCAAAATATTTAGAACAAAGTGTTTAAAATGTTTAAAATGGTGAAGTTTGATAGCTACAAGTAAAGATAAAGGCAGTAATTTAGGAAGAGAATAACAGATGAAATTATTAGTAGTAGTACTATTTTTATGCTGAGAACAGAGAATACCTTAGCAGGTTTACAAATATAAGGAAAGAAGCCTGTGAAAAGGAATATTTTTGAAAATTTAGATCAAAAAGAGGAAAGGAAAATGTCCTAAAGGGAAAGGGATAGTATCAAATGCACAGCTAAAGATTGTGCAGCGGTCGTCACACAATAAACATTTGATGACAGAACAGACATGTTCACTTGGGCAAAGATAATTCTTTGCAGAATTTTGAAGTGGAGAAAGTAAAGAAAAATAAACTTGAGGGCAGTCTAGTTAGATGGCCTTGATCGTTACTGGCAACTAGAAGAGTAGGGTAACCAAGGGAGGAATGAGACAAGTTTGAGGAATGCAAAAGTTTTAAGCCATTAATGAAAGAAAAGTCAATTGAATAAAAATAAACACAGATGAAGACTTAGCAACAGCTTATCTGGGGCTACCCTAAATTATGAAACTACAACCAAGTTTCAAAACGTGTCACTAATCAAAGGATGTAACTGAGAAACAAGAAAAAAAGGAGGATTTGTTTTTGCAACATTATAAGATAGTATTGTATAGAAAAATTATTGCATTAATTACTTCACAATTTATTTGTAAGTGTGTAAGTACAAATACAGATGGGCTGTGAATGATAATTGTTAATATCAGTAACCACAAAAAGGAAATTCAACTCCATATCTTAAAAAAACATTTTTTACATTTAAAAAATTTTACATTTTGTGAATGCCAACCCATATGAAAAATAAAGAATGATTTTTGGATGATAGTAGATTAGAGTTCTATCACTTAACTATAGTACTGTAAAATGATATATAAAGTGAAAGAAATTTAAGGCCCTGTCTGGAGCAATATTTTATCTTCCTGCCTGCGCTTAAGATCGAGCTTAACACATTTTAAAAATCCCTGTGTTGGCAAACTGGAGTTTAGTTGATAACATTTACACACTTCATGCAGAAAGGGTGACTCCTTCATAAATAAATCTTTATTCCAGCCTGATGCTAATGGAAAAGACAGAAAACAGTTTAAATGTAAGCATATAAGCATGATTAAAAAAATAAAATGAGGGCAATGATAAACACAACATTTGGACAACAGTTACTCTAGGGAGGAGGCAAGAAGGTGGGCAGAGGAACAGACAGAGGCAAAGGTATGCTACTGTCATGTTCTAGTTCTAGTCTGGGTGGCAAGTTCATGGGCAAATAAACAAGAAGGCCATGAACCAATGTATTTCTAAGCACCCGAAGGCTAATAATAAATACACAAATAAATTATATATGTGTATATACATACATGTATATAGATAGAGTGAGAGAGACAGAGAATACAGTTTCCCAGCTTAG
>NW_012150285.1:9555245-9558111 GCF_000956105.1 Propithecus coquereli
CACACAGGACAGAATACTGTTTGTGAAAACCAGGAAATGTTTCTCACAAGGGAAATTGTGACAAATATGTCAATGCCACTGAGTTCCACTGATCTGCAGCCCTGGGGTAGACACTGGGAATTGTGAGGGGTCCCTTCAGTTACCAGTGGTTCTCCTAAGAGATTTGAGAAATGTGATTACAGTTTATTAAATGTGATGTAGTGCACTGCACAGGCTTAGTAATGCCTCGTCAAGTGAAAACTTTAAAAAAAAATTATCAATCCTTGTCAGGTTTTCACACATTCTTAAATCTAAGCCTCTTGTCTATAGATGAATAAGCAGATATTCTTGGTAGGGAAACCAGTGCTAGTATGTATGAACAGGGCTGGTTCCTCTCCTTTCCTTGCCCTTTCTGCATTTTCTGAGTAGAGTTTGGCACACCAAATCTGAATGACCCCTCTCTCCCCTTTACCACCAGGGGAGGGTCCCTTACCTTATATTTGTTTAAGGTGAAGGCAAAATAAAAATTGTGATAAAAGATTTATGGGGCAGATTTGTAGAAACTGCTGACTCCCAGCTTCTAGTCAATTGTCCAGAGGCGCTACACTTGTGCTAAATATTTGCCAAAATAAAAATGATTACTGAATTTCAAAGGCATAAACATTTTATAGATATAATTATCTGAGTCACTGACTGCAATGAAAATTCTCTGATTGTAATGAGAATCAATGATGCGGATAAATGAAGGGTTCAACACCTAGCTAAGCAGACCCTGGGTGAGCGGGTGGGAGATGTTGAGAGATGGCTGCAGAATCAGGTGAACAGGAGAACGTGTCCATGCGTGACAAAGTGTCCGCAAAAGCGTTAACTATCAGTAAGTGAATAAACATGAGCCTAAGACCATCGTTTGAGTAATAATGAATTCACTGAACATTTAAAAGACACTCCAGATGCTTCTTTTGAATAAAATAATGGGAAGGAAGAAATAGGAGATTCAGTTGTATCAGGATAGTACCTCTTTGGTTTTTCTTAAAGACTCTATTGTTACTCACTTGCTAATGAAGTCATTGAATTCTGCTGACCACAGCTCAGGCTGCCTTAGTTTGGGGGGTGGATTCCTAGAAAAATCAGAACCAATGTTGGACTGTGTACATTGCTCAGTCAGTGCAGAGCGAGAGGCAGCGCCCGACAGACTAATGCACACTGCAATCTCACGGTCTGCCAGTCATCATCAAGGGTTGCCATCACTTTCTAATTTCAAGCCAGATAATCAGTTATTAATCATTCCTGATATAAAATGACAGGTTCCTTGTTTCTCTGAAAGCATCTAACATATGACCCCATTTTTCTAACTGTTAATTTTTTTCTTTTAAAGAATCTTCTCGTTTTTACCTGAGGGCCCTAAGAGAAAGCATTGACAGTTAGCAGAATAGAATCAATGAATCCTGGGGGAAAGATTTCTTTCTATGAGCCCCGCAGAAGTCTCTGAAAAATATCCAGGGAAGACAGCGGTGACCTGTTTGGAATAGGGAGGAACTACAGCCAAGAGGGGCACCGGAGAATGCCTTTATGAGTTGTTCTTTTGTTACTGGATACATGGCAGGAAACAAGTATTATGAAGTGTAACAAAAGTAAGGAACTGAAAAATGTTATCAGGCATAAAGCTCTGAATGCCACTTAAAAATTTTGTTATTAATTCCTTTCATTTTAAGCTGAACAAATCTTTTCTCTTTTGGCACATTCGTTGAATACAAAGGAACATCACTTGAAAATGAGGCTGATCTAACTCTGTAATCAAGCAACATTGATCAACCATGATAGTCGAATTTGCTGAAGTGCTGCTTTATGTTAATTCTAACAGCTCTTTGTTTTCATTAGCGGAATGGAAATACTTTGTCTTCAGTTCTGCATTACTCCTTAAATAGCTTATAATGAAATTAATGTACAGTTTGTACAGGCTCATTGAAGAAAAGTGCAGCTACTCATCTACCCCAGATCACGCCTAAGCACAATTTCACAATCCTTAGGACTACTTGAAGACTGCTGATTTGCACATTTAATGAAGAAATTCTTCTCTCCAAAAATCTCGTTTTGTTTCTTGTCCTCCTGAAAATGTCCTTGTATGAGATTTACTGGCTTGCTTTAAGTAAAACAAAGTCTTGATGATGTCAGAACACTCAGAACCGGGTAGCTTTTCAGATCTCCTTTTTGTACCTATTTCTATGGTCAGTATTCTCAGAATTCCATTTTTAGAGATATACTGGTGGTAGAAATAATTAGAAATAACTAAGATGACACAGTTTCCAGATTTACTATGCACATTGCATATTACCTAGTTACAATTCATATCAAAGGTTTCATCCTTCCTTCATGTGGCATCATTACCAAGAGTAATAACATCAGGCTAATAAATATGGTGGTTTAAACCACAATTAAAATTGTTCAGAAAGTATAGCACTTCATCTTACATACTGAATGACAATAACAGTTTAAAAATACAAATAGTTTCTGTTTTCCTTAAATTTAATGAGACGTCTTCAAGTTGGTATAGAGAAGATCTTCCTTTCTTTTCCGTAACCCTGTTTCTCCACTTACCAAATAAGCAGTATGGAAAGGATGGTATATATCTAAGACATTACAATTTGGAACATATAGGTAGGATAGAGCACTCAAAGGTAAAATTAAAAGCAAATTCAAATGCTTTGGTCTTATAATAATTTAATTACACGCCGAATATTCCAAATGAATCCATCTGGAAATGAATGTACCACATTGGCATTATTTCGTTAGGACCAGCACATTCTCTCCAGGGCTTTGTTCATATGATTCTGTGCTTTATAAGTATTGGAACCATAAAATTTGTCCATTGGAGAGTATGGTAACAAAC
>NW_012150285.1:9558161-9560904 GCF_000956105.1 Propithecus coquereli
AGAAGAGCAGAAAATACAAGAAAATATATACCAATACTAATGATCTATTGAAGTTTACATTCTTTGTTCTGATGAAGTTGTTTAAAAAACGCAGTCAATAATTTTGCCAATATCAGGATGCAACTCAACCCGTGACACTCACTTTTCACGCGAGTACCCCGTTTCCTCCAAATCACAACCAGGGAACTTAAATGAGTTTGGTTTTCACCTTAACAACTATTGCACTGTAAAACTGTTCAGAGTTTTCAGATAATTTTTGGACTTTTGAAGTCAAGGTATTGTTTGATTACCTGGCCTTTTCTGTGCCTCCCGTGCACTGATGAATGTCAATGAAGTCCATTAGTTGTTTTTGCAACATCACATCTTTGCCCTCAATCTGAGTAATGAATTTATGCTGTAAAAGATCTGACACTGTTGGACGCTTTTCATAATCTTTAGTCAAGCACCTGCACTGGCAAAAAAGAACATGCAATTATTAGACAAGTGAGTTTTGAAACTATTATTCATATTCCTAAAGAATGACTCTCATAAGAGAGCAATGCTCCACATAAACGCTCAGCCCAAGCACATCTCAAAAAATACTGAACTGTAATACGATGAGATGGATGTTTGTGAAAGTGACTGATTGTGCTGTAGTGATACCAACTTTCAACTAAATGCCACTTCCCTTGTCCCCCAGCGAGCACTATCACGTAGTGATAATTAAACTGTCTCCATGGCAAAGTCCCCTGTACAAGTCAGTAGCTAAAGATAAATGACAGTGAAGTCACTACAGTTTTAATGCTTATCTAAAATTAAAACAAACTTTTCAGTTTCCCTTAAGAAATGCTGCCTAACGTCCTCCCAATTGATCTATTTCTTTCTGTGTGATAAAACTGCTAACCCATTCGAGAAGGCTCACCCTCTGAGAATGTTTAAATTCCATGTTAGTAAGTATTTTCTGAAGACATATAGTAGATGTACTAGTGTATATCATGCCTCTCAATAGATTCCACTAAACCATATTCAAGAGAAAGGATAAGGCTGGTGACAGCACCTGGAACAACATCACAGGAGGAGTATTTCAACAAACACAAGATGTTTAATCAGCTGTGACGGCTATCTTCAAATATTTGGAAGAGGAATTTGACTAGTTTTCAGTGGTCACAAGGGGGAAAAAAATCCTAGAATTGGTCGGTGGAATCAAGAGAGAAACAGATTTCAGGTCAGTGTAAAGACCTTTTCAAAAGTGAGGCTTGTCAAGGCAGAATGGACGGCACTGGGAAGCATGGTTATTTTTGGTAGTGATGTTTAAGCACCAATTGGATGGCTGCTCAGTGCACATGTTTGAGAAGGATTTAAGCTCTGGCTGCAAGTTTGGGATATACCACTGTCCAAGACCCTTCCAATCCTTGGATTTAGAGGATCGATGATTATAAGAAAACTGGGCTGTCATCTGGGGATAGTAAAACAAGAAAAAAAGCAGCAGAAGAAATTCATGCTTTGGCTTGAGCAGTGCCATTTCTAATCAGTATTGCTGATCCTCGTGGGAGGCTAATTTGGCAATTTATCTCATTGGGCTAGCCAAAAAATACTTTCCAGGGATGCTAAAATATGCTAAGGAATAAAGATGACAATGTCTAAAAATAAGAATGGGTGCTCTTAGATTTCATTTAGTTTAACAGAATGCATCAATTTCTGATATCTGTAGTATTTGTATCTATGTATTCAGAAGAGTCACATATGATATTATCTTATTTAAGTAAAACTTTATCAAATAGCTAATGTGTACCAGGCACCTTGCTAGGCTGGAGTTACAGAGACAAGTAGGACACATTCAGTTGGAGAGAAAGACATCAAAACCAGTAAGCTAAATAAAATTGGCGATGTTACTAGAGGAAGAGGAACAAAATACAGTAGCACACAGGACAGAATACTGTTTGTGAAAACCAGGAAATGTTTCTCACAGGGGAAATTGTGACAAATATGTCAATGCCACTGAGTTCCACTGATCTGCAGCCCTGGGGTAGACACTGGGAATTGTGAGGGGTCCCTTCAGTTACCAGTGGTTCTCCTAAGAGATTTGAGAAATGTGATTACAGTTTATTAAATGTGATGTAGTGCATTGCACAGGCTTAGTAATGCCTCGTCAAGTGAAAACTTTAAAAAAAAATTATCAATCCTTGTCAGGTTTTCACACATTCTTAAATCTAAGCCTCTTGTCTATAGATGAATAAGCAGATATTCTTGGTAGGGAAACCAGTGCTAGTATGTATGAACAGGGCTGGTTCCTCTCCTTTCCTTGCCCTTTCTGCATTTTCTGAGTAGAGTTTGGCACACCAAATCTGAATGACCCCTCTCTCCCCTTTACCACCAGGGGAGGGTCCCTTACCTTATATTTGTTTAAGGTGAAGGCAAAATAAAAATTGTGATAAAAGATTTATGGGGCAGATTTGTAGAAACTGCTGACTCCCAGCTTCTAGTCAATTGTCCAGAGGCGCTACACTTGTGCTAAATATTTGCCAAAATAAAAATGATTACTGAATTTCAAAAGCATAAACATTTTATAGATATAATTATCTGAGTCACTGACTGCAATGAAAATTCTCTGATTGTAATGAGAATCAATGATGCGGATAAATGAAGGGTCCAACACCTAGCTAAGCAGACCCTGGGTGAGCGGGTGGGAGATGTTGAGAGATGGCTGCAGAATCAGGTGAACAGGAGAACGTGTCCATGCGTGACAAAGTGTCCGCAAAAGCGT
>NW_012150285.1:9572549-9573929 GCF_000956105.1 Propithecus coquereli
GAAGGCTAATAATAAATACACAAATAAATTATATATGTGTATATACATACATGTATATAGATAGAGTGAGAGAGACAGAGAATACAGTTTCCCAGCTTAGAGTCAATATGACTCTTACACACTGCTTCTCAATCTTTCCTACCAAAGTATTTTTAATATCACACAAGAGTGAACTGTTGAAATCCAGGAGCATAGCCTGAAGTTCTGAGAAAAAGCTTAAGAGTCTCAAGTTTTATATTAAAAATTCATGTGGCAAATATTCATAGCAGCATTATTCATAATGGCCCCAAAGTGGGAAAAAACCAAATGTCCACCAACGGATGGAGTGGGTAAACATAATGAGGTATATACATATAGTGGAATACTATTTAGCCATGAAAAAGGAGTGAAGTATTGATACAGGCTTCAACATGGATGAACCCTGAAAACATTACACTAAGTAAAAGACGCCAGACACAAGGGCCACATACTGTATGATTCCATTTCTATGAAATGTCTAGAAAATGCCAGTCCATAGAGACAGAAAATAGATTAATTGTTGCGTAGGGTAGGGGAGTTTGGGAGGAGATGGGGAGTGAATGTAAATGAGTACAGGGTTTCTTTTAAGGAGAACAAAAATGTTTTAGACCTGGATTGTGATAATGGTTGTACAACCCTCTGCATATCACTAAACATCAGAATATTGTACATGTTAAATGAGTAAATTGTACGGTGTATAAGTTATATCCGTATAAAGTTGTTAAAATTTTAAAAATGCATTCATATGAATTTTCCATTCTGTTGTGCAATATGTATTTGTTTGCCTCAGCATAAAAATAGTATTTTTTGCCCCACCACATTTTTTTTCCTGGTAAAACTGTTGCTTCAGGATAATGCATTATTTTATGGTTTCACACGTGATCCCAGAACATCTCCTCATAGGCTCAACTGAATTTATGACCCGTTTGTCTGAGACATTCTTGTTTTATTCCTAGAATCATTACAAATATCACCCCCTTTCACTCTCCACGGTGTTCTGATTTGAATATAAGTTGTACAATCACCTACCACAGTGACTAATTTCCTTGTGCCCTTCATCCTGGCAAACATGTGCTCCAGTTTGGGAAGTATGGCTTTATGTAATCAACAAATACTACCTTTGATAAGGAATTTAATTTAAAAATGCCAAATTAAGAATTTCACTTTAGACCTACCATTTGATTCAGCAATCTCACTACTGGGTATTTACTCAAAGGAAAAGTAGTCATTTTATCAAAAAGACATCTGCACTTGAATGTTTATTGCAGCAAAATTCACAATTCCACAAAGATGTGGAATCAACCCAAGTGCCCATCAGTTCATTAGTGGATTAAAAAAAGGGGTACACATAATACTATGGAA
>NW_012150285.1:9575474-9577236 GCF_000956105.1 Propithecus coquereli
GGGTACTGATGAACCCTTCAAAGCCCACTGGTCTAAGCAGTGCGGGGGTCATGAATTACAATTCTGCTGGAGTCTCATTTATCTTTTGGTGTCTGTCGGGATGCTGCAGAAAGAATGTTTCACACCCAGTTCCTGTAAGAGTAAACTGTATGGTAACAAGAGAAGTTCAATCCAGACTGTGAAGAAGAATAAAGTCTCAAATTAAATGAAAAACTCAATTAGGTACAGTAAGAAATCCTCGAGTCTGAGAATATTGGATGATTACAACATGAAAAACAGGACGCATGCCCAACTATGAATGAGTGAGGCATTTACTAAATTTCATGATTTTCTGAGTACTCTGCAATGCCTGTGTAAACCTCAACATCATTTTACCAACATACTCAAATAGCTTCAGAGCTAGAAGACAACTTAATTGTCATAAATTCTAACTTGCTCATTTTCAGGTTAGTAATCTTAAACTAGAGAGATAAGTCACTCTCCCCAGGACAAATGGCATTTTTACTTAGTATAAATTCCCACAAGAAAAATAGCTAAGAAGATAGAAAAATGCAAAAATCTATTAAAAATGATTGGCACAAATTACTTTAAAAGGCAACAGGGACCCACAGTATGAGTCCAGAAGCCGTAGGAAGTAAGGAAGATTAAGAAAATCATCTTGTCCAGAGAGTAAGGAATGGAGTAAGTCGCCAAGTAAATAGTTACATAATCACCTCGAGAGAGAAGATGCTGATGGGTGGAAAATTCCAGGCAAAAATTGGGATAGTGAGAGGATATGGAAAGGAATAGGAGACCAAAAATAATCAGGTATGAACAGAAAACAGGCTAAAAGGGACAGCAATAATCCATTAAAAGTCAAAGCCATGGGAACATTCTAGAGGTTTATATTAATGATTCTTCAGTCTTTTGCTTTGCTAGGGAATTTTCGGGCTATTTTAGGGCTCATCCGAAAACACTTCCTGGGCTGTGTGGTGGCTGTATAGCAACCCCATTCCCTACTAAAGTCTTGTTTCTACGGAGAGAAACATACAGGCTTTATCCCTGCAGTCAAGAGGTCTCTTAGAGTTGCAGAGAAATAGCAGAAACATCCAGTATGTGGTTTCTAATGTGGTTCAAATAGACCAGACAACTTCAGAGAACTTGATTTGCTATAACCACACAGCAAAACCCCTGACATCACAACAGAGCAGAGAGAGAAGGGCTGGTGGTGGTGGCAGTGGTGGTGGTTGTTGTTAAAAACAAAATACTACGGAAATGAGAACTGAAACTAAAAAATATAGAATGTTGTCCATAAAAAATAAGGAGGATCGAACATCTCTGATGTTCCCCTGATGAACATACCAAATGGTATTCAAGGTTCTCTCCAGCTTTAACATTCAGCTAGTCTATAAGATGACTCAAGGTAGCTGGCTTACTCCAACCACCTCTCCTATCAATACTCACGTGATTTCCCCTGAAAATCCATCCTCTCTCCAATCTGCCTGGCTCTAGATAATTCCCTTTCTTTAAGACTTAGCTCATATCTTACAATGCAGAAGCTATGGTACTTTTTCTAAGGACATCAAGATCACACTGCTCACTGCACTCTCCTTGACTTTGGACATACGAAGAATGCACCTAGGGCTGCCTGCACCATTCAGTTCTGCATGACTGTGTACATGTGTATATACATACAGTGCTGGACCTCAGCTACAGAGAGTAGAATCTGTGTCATACTTGTCATTCATGGTACGCTGTCATCACTGATATCTTGTCTTATTTT
>NW_012150285.1:9577286-9578897 GCF_000956105.1 Propithecus coquereli
AGAGTGCACATGAAAAGGAAAGTCAGAAAGGATCAAATATTACATCTATCTCCCTTGAAACTCTATCTGACCTCAGGAGCCATCCAAAATGGTGTCCCTACAGATGTGTTCCGCCGGTGCCGGGTGCTGGTGAGCTGTGCAGACACACCTGCAAGGAAGAGACAAGACATGCTTCTTGCTTTAATTATTCATGTAAAGAGCTTCCAATTGCTAGACATTTTCTTAAACTAATAGTAAAATTTTGTTCCCTCAAAGCAGCCAGTGGACTTAACGTCACATTAAAGGATCCGAAATCAGTCTTTCTGCATAGCCAAAATACAAAGGGGCCTTTGTATTTTCTGTTTCTCATATTCAAATCCTGCTCATCCCTAAAGCCCACTTCCTGTCTTAGTTCCCCTATGCTGACGTGTAATCTGCTCCTGATCACACCAATTTCTATTTCTTTTGATCTTCTATATTTTAAACTATTTGTCTCTAATACATTTTTGGGCAGGTAATCGTTATTTGAATGCTGTGCTTACTTCCCTCCCTCTTCCTCACCCTGCCCACTAACAAATGCTGGCGAAGTTGATAACGTTCTATATGGTGTTGTCACATAGTAGGCGACCTGTGAATATGCATAAAATTATGTTCCATCTATCAACCCTGGACAAATCACACCTGATCTGCTTGGAAGTTTCAAATTAAGTGCATCTGTTTAAACCAACACCATTAATAGAACCTGTTCTTTTCCTTCAGAGAGATTATAGACTGAAGGGCTATGACGAAGAGGTGTAACCAAGGAGTTCAGTCGTGTCATCCCATTAATTTCACCTGCTTAAACATAATAACACGCCTTCAAGACAATTAGGAGTAAGGTCTGTCTTCCCGATTTTCACAATCCTGCTCCTCACGCCAGGGATCCTGTTTACCTCTGATGGTGCTCCCATCTTTGACCTACTCTAGACTTGCTGAGTCATACCCAAATCGTGGGCTTTCACTCTGTGATTTCCCTGCTTTGAAAAGTACCTCCCAGGTGTCATATTAGTTTTTGGATCTGGTTGCTTATCTTATAAGCCAAGTAGAGGAAAGGCGCCTATTGGGATTCAAAATGGGGATATATTTGATTTCTCCAACATGACATCTGACTTGTACCATGAAATTCAAAGGCCATATTCAAAGGCCACACTCAACCAAAGGGGTGTTCCAGTGGTGGAAATATACTTAGGCAGAGGGGTGAAGAGTGTTTTGGTTGCACGTTAATTATATGCCTACTGACTTAATGACCTACTCCATCTATGCACAAATCCTGTCCTAAACAGAATTTTAATTTGTGGCCTTCTAATTTTGCCTTTAAAAAAGTTCATTATTTGACATCCTCACTAAATCATTTTTTAAATTGAAAGAAGATTATCTAAGCTATGCTTGAAATTTCTCCTTTAAATATTTTCTAACAGAATATCTGAAGAAAGGGAACCAGCCCTTAAAGTCACTTTTCTCCAAAATGCATCCTCTACCTCCAGACATTCTGCATTTCAGAAAAATTAAATTTAAATCTAAAATGTTATCTTGTCTTTTTCTATGAGTTAAAGGCACAGTGATTAAACTTGGATTTCATGGTAGCATAAGATT
>NW_012150285.1:9583170-9590940 GCF_000956105.1 Propithecus coquereli
AAGTCTCTAACTCTGCTTCATCATTTTATATTACTTTTATTTTGACATAATTTCAACCTTAAAGAAAAGTTGGCAAGAAAAGTACAAGGTACCTCTTTTCCTGAACCACGTGAGAGTAAGTGGTCTACATGATGCCTCTTCTGAATACTTCAGTGTTTAATGAATTGCTACAAACAAGGACATTCTCCCTACACGGCCATCAAAATCAGGAAGTTCAACACTGATACATTTCTGTTGTCTAATCCACAGAGTCCATTCAAATTTTATCAATTGTCCCAAATATGTCCTTTCCAACAAAAGGGTCCAATCCAGGATTATGTGTTACTTGTAGTTGTCAAGCCTCATTAATCTCCCTGAATCTGAAGCAGCTCCTCAATCTTTCCTTAAATTTCATGATGTTGACATTTTTTAAGATTTTAGTTCAGAGGTTTAATGGAATGTTCCTGAATTTGCATTTGTTCGATATTCCCTCGTGATTTTATTTTTAGCAAGAGAATCTGAGGTCTACTCCTTGCGTCCTACCAGGTGCTGTGTGATTTTCATTCATCTAGTTACAGTCATTCTGATCACTTAGAGTGGTGGTGTCTGCCAGGCTTCACCCCTGGAAAGTTTTCCTTTTTCTTTTGTCATTAATTAGAATTTTGTGGATAAGTTTGTGAGACTACAAAACTATCCTATTTCTTTTTTTTTTATTTCAGCATATTATGGGGGTACAGATGATTAGGTTACATATGATGCCCTTGCCCTCTCTGCCCCCCAAGTCCGAGCTTCAAGTGTGTCCATTCCCCGGGAGGTGCGCATCGCACTCATTGTTTGTGCATATGCCCGTGCCCTCCTCCCTCCTCCCCCTGCCCAACATCCAATGAATGTTATTCTTATATGTGCACTTAAATGTTGATCAGCTAATACCAATTTGATGGTGAGTACATGTAGTGCTTGTTTTTCCATTCTTGGGATACCTCGCTTAGTAGAATGTGTTCCTGCGCTTTCCTAAAACTATCCTATTTCTAATCAACACTTAATCTACTAGATAATAAAACTAGTGGGTTAAACATTCACTGAAGTTTTTGGATTAATGATTTTTAAAATTTAATTTTTCCTTCTGTCTTTATTAGTTGGCATTCCTCTGTAAGAAAATGCTTTTGCCTGTCTCCACTCATTTAGCCAGTACGCATTAGTGGATTTTTATTTTATTCAATGGATCACCATCATTACTATCAATATTGTTATTTTGGTGCTCAAACTGTCCCACATTTGGTCAGTGGGAATTGCCTCAAACTTCTGTATCCCTTTTACATGTCTCCATCATTCTTGGAGTATTTCCTTACTTTTTGGACACACTAAGTTCCAGGCTCATCTCGTATACCCCCGAAATCAGCCTTTCTCCAAGAATTCTTGCTTCCTTTTAGTTGAGAACTGTATTTAGAAACCAAAAGCTAGGTGCTTTCTTAGGCCATCAACGTGCCCAAGCCATCTTAGTGGAAATAGCTGCTAGGTAATATGTACATACATACACACACCCCTACTACATACACATGACATATTTATTTTTATATCTGTTTATATACATTAAAGCCATGAGTTCATACTGATATTTCCAATTCCAATCCAACACCATTTCCCTCTTGTCATATTTGTAATTTTTTTCTTTAACAGTAAGAAACCTGGCTGCCATTGTCATAAGTATAATTACTGATGGTATCAAGCTATCTTTAGGTAATCAATCTCATCTCCACCCTGACCCCTATGCAGATGCCCTCCTCATCTTGCTATGGCTCTGACAACCCACCTGGAGTCACACCCATCACCCTACATGGAAGCCCTCCTTATCCCAGTTGGTTACCCGACACCCCACACCAGCCTGGGTGCCTTCCTCACCCCTCTCAGGCTGTCCCTACGCCCTTGCTTGCTTGTCCCAATTAATGGCTTTTGCTTTGAGTTACTCATGAAGAAAGGAAGCATTGGAGGGTACCTTACAGTTTTTAGGTTCAGGTATACTGCCTCACTCAGTGCTAAAAAGTGGGTTATTAATAAATAAATCACAACTTCTCTTTGACCTACATTATGCATTGGGGATTTGGTCTAAAACTGGGCATGTGGGTAATAAGAGATTTAAAGCCATAAAATATTCTGTCATAAGAATGATGTCTAAATAAATCACGAAAGGTACATTCTGTACTTTTGTATTGAAATGTTAACTATCCTATTAGAAATGAAGTTCCCCAGAGAGAAATCCACAGAAATGAGAACTGAGGACTGCCCTTTAAATGTAGTCTCTCTTTCACCTTCTATTCTGCATGGGGACTGCTCTTTCAGACCGTCCTTGACTTGCCTAAAGGGGTTTATCTCCTGGGAGGTCATATAACTTATTGATTGATCATATCCCACTGACTGCTAATACATCTCATTAATAATGTTTACAAGCTCACTTGTCTTTTTGCTCTCAGATGTGGCAGATGGTTTTCTGTAAAAGTGTATCCCACTTAAAAAAAAATCTCAAAAGGTTTTCTTAAAGCCTGTAATCATAACTAATATTAGCAAACCGAATCTTTCAGTGTAATTAAGTAGCTTGATATTTAAAGTAAGACTGAATTTACTCTAGCAAAGGGCTATTGAGCTTTTTTTTTTTTTTGCAAACATAAAGAGACACCTGTGTTGGGAACTCACATTTTCATTATTTAGCAACTATTTATCAAGCGCCTACTGTGTGTGCAGCACTGAGCTACAGGTAATAGCTCAGATTTTCTGAATTATAACGTACCAGTAATTATACTAAGAAGTTTACCTCTAGCATCCCATTTGCTCTTCACAGCAACTAACCTTATGAAGTAAGGGACATTTTTCACACTTGCAGGATGAGCAGACTGATGTCCATGGAGACTTGAAGTGACTTTCTCACAGTCACACAATGATATGGAAAATCCTCCCTCATTCATTCACTGGACAGCACTTATCAACTACTTTCAAAGTGCCACTACCATACTTGGTTCTAGGGACCAAATGACAGGCCAGGCAGAGACGCCGTCATCATGAAGCTTACCGTTTAGCAGAGAAGGCGGTCAAATAAAACAAATGATTGCAATAAAGTCTGACAACTGGCTGGCTCAATGAACTATCGGGTGTTGGGAGACACACAGGTGGGCAAGCGGAAATTAGCTGGGTGCAGGGATGAGGGGAGGTTTCCACGCAGGGAAAGCATCATATTTGTAAAATGGTCACCGAATTCAACACCTACTCTTAGATACACATAAAAACTGTAATATCTTCATTTTGCCTATAACCATCCTCTCCCCAAGGCCCTGTCTGGGAGGGAAGTGAGCTCAGACAGATCCAATAAAGCTGTAAGTCCTTTTAGACAGAGTTCAGTCTCTCCTGGACGAGTGTTTGTTCCCTCTCTCAGATGGCATCTCTCCTCCTTCTTCTTCTAAGACCTTGTGGCAGGGAGAGGACAGGGGGCCTGGGGCAATAGGCCGTTGTCTGCCTAGCTGCTAGGTGCCCTACTGGTCACCCATGCCAGCATCTGCCTCCAGTGGGCTTGTGATCTGTTCTCTCCCAGACAGGGTTTCCTGCAGGTCCCCCCGGCAGATTAAAGCTCAGGTTGCCTCCAGTTGGGGCTGAGAACATTCTGGATCTGGCTGTGACTCCCATTCTGGCCTGGCCCCAGTGATCTGCTCTGTGCCTCACTACACCCCTCATCCCCTGAAAATCCCCTTCTAGAAACTCTCCAGCCAGATTCTCAGTTCCTTTTGGTTTCTGGAAACTAAGGAGAGGGTTTGGGGCGGCAAACCTTGAGTCTTTCCTCTGCCTGATCGCTCTGCACCTCCCGGGTAGCAACGATGCGGCTCAGCTCAGCTGGATTGCAGCAGACCCTGAGTGGCCTCCTCCAGAACATCCAAAGAGACCGGTGGGAAGCGCAGGGTAAGAGCTCCCTCCTGCCCTCATTACCATCTTCGCTTTTTAAAAGCTCGTTTCACTCTCTGGCCTCACTTTCTGATTCATCTTTCCACAATTACCCTAGAATCAGAAAGGGTTTCCCTCTTGCTATCACATGAAAACCCTATTGTGCATCCCTGGAAACTCTCTCTCCACATGTGAAAGAAGAGGTAAAGCAATTTAGACAGACTTTTCTCAGGTGGTAGCCTGGGCCTTGCTGCAAATTCCTATTTTTTAATGTTAAAAGCTGAATATTACCTCAGTCATTTTCTTGCATTCCTTCTGGAACAGCAGTCCTCAGCCATTTTGGCACCAGGGACCAGTTTAATGGAAGACAATTTTTCCACAGACAAGAGGTGGGAGATGGTTTGGGGATGATTCAAGCACATCACATTTATTGTGCAGTCAGACCTCTCTGCTAATGATAATCTGTATTTGCAGCCGCTCCCCAGCGCTAGCATCACCACCTCAGCTCCACCTCAGATCATCAGGCCTTAGATTCTCACAAGGAACCTGCAACCTAGGTCCCTCAAGTGCACAGTTTACAGTAGGGATTGTGCTCCCATGAGACTCTAAGGCCACCACTGATCTGGCAGGAGGCGGAGCTCAGGCGGTGATGTGAGCGATGGGGAGCGGCTGTAAATACAGATGAAGATTCACTCACTGGCCTGCCGCGCACCTCCTGCTGTGTGGCCCAGTTCCTAACAGGCCACAGACCGATACCAGTCCGCAGCCTGTGGGTCAGGGACTGCACTTCTAGAATAAATCTTAATCTCCCCAGACAGAGAGATGCTTCAGGCACACTGGGGTGAAGATCATGTTCTTGGATAGGCAAAAGGGAAAAGCATGTTAATATATTTCAAAGCACTTTCCCAGTTACAAGGGTAAGAGCCCTGAATGAGGAAAAGTGCAGCACGCTTGAGGCACTAGGAGACACTGACCTGGCTAACAAGTTACAGGAAGAGAGGGTACCCGGTGAGTGCCGAGGGATATAAAGAAGGTGCCAATCATTAACCCAGCACAGGGCATCACAGGGAAAAGCACTTGCCAAGCACTGGAGGAAGCACTGAATGGAAGGCCGAACCAGGCAGGGGCAGTGACCTGGTTTTTGAAAGGGTCCCTCTGGCTGCAGTGTGGAGAATGGACTGGAAGGAAGGGGAGGAGATCAGATGCAGGGAGTTCAGTAAAGTGTGACCACAGCAGCACAGACAAGAGATGAGGGCTAGGAGCGGGGCAGGAGCAGTACAGATGGAGTCTGGGGGCATCGAACCGAGAGACACACAAGTGCTGCGACTGGTTGTATATGTGGGAGGCGAGGACAAGGGAAAACTTGAGCATGAGCCTAAGAGCTCTGCCTCGAGCCATGAGTAGAGGCAGGTGACTTTTTATAAGACAAGAAACCCTTGATGTAAGCAGATTTCTGGGGCTGGACGAGGGGGAAGAGTTCCATTTTGGAAACCATCTACGATAGTCCGCATCCAATAATGAATATATAGCGTATTTTACGAGGTGACAAATTCAAATAAAATTTATTTTCCAACCCTTCACTGCCAGCTATAACTTTCTCTGAAAATTTGATTTACCATAAAACGAGGACATTGATCTTCGGTTTCATTCTGCAGTTTGTGGTTTACCACATCTTGTTCCTTCTGCCCTCACGAAGTTTTACTACATGCATGAACCTACCACTCTCAGGTTTAAATTCATGCAAAAATCCTACTAATCATTTTAGGTGAATTGAATCCATGTCCTCTTACCATGCAGAAGAGGAATACATGGATTATCTTATATGCAAATAATAGCATTTTGGTATCAGACACTAGGAATGCATTTGATATGCAACTGGCTATCTTTTGTGATTATTGCTGAAAGGAAAGTCTTTAATCAAGTAATCTAAAACCAAAGCTCTCATTTTGTTAGCTATCCTACTTATGACAGTTTTTTAAAGACATCGTAGGAAAAGTCACCTTATTTCCTATCTAAGTGTGTGTTTTTAATCTGGTTTATTTTGGAGGATATTCCAGCAATTTACATTTCTCAAAGCTTCTGATTTACCAAGCTTTTCTTTGATGGTTGGAAAAAATGTTTACTTACATTTGTTTTACCAATTTTCCATCTAGGCTATATTTGTGGTATCCATTTTTTGTAGTAAGGGAATTATGAGATCTCAAGTTAAATATCAAGTTCTCCATTTGGGTCTGTCTTAGAGTAGAGCCAAAATTATTTTCTGGGGAGAATAATGGGCCCGCCTATGCGGCAGTGAAGAGTGTTTGTTGTTGATATTGTTGTCTTTAATTTCAAACAGAAGTTCTTAATTAGCACACTAACCCAGCCTCATTGTTCAAGCATATGGCTCTGAACTCAATTAGCAACACAGACTAGTGGCACCCCAGTTATGACTCAGGTATTCACTCCCAAACTTGCTGCCGCTTGGTACTTTTCAAAAGCTCGGTAAGAAAAACAACACACACACACGCATGCTTGAAGGATACCTTATTCATCCAGTCCTCTCTAGATGCTCTGAAATTCATTTTCAGGCTAAGCCAAAACACTAGAGAGCTATATATAGTCTTGGATATGAAAACAATTTCTAAAATTAATCAATTAACTTCCCTGAGCTTCAGTTTCCAAAATGCAAAATGAAGGAAGGTTCATTCATTCAACTAACACTCAATGAAACTGCTGTCCCTAAAGTGTTAGGTCTACAAAATAGAATAAGACACAGTCCCACTTCTCAAAGACCTCTCTGTCCATCCATATTTCTCAGTATCTTTATCTATCTATAAAGATAAAATAGGTAATTATAATTCTATGTAATAAACGCAAAAATGGAGATATACACAGGTGGCAGAAGCACAAGGAGGGATACCTCACCCAGCTAGAGTGCAAAAGAGAAAACGATCGAGGGATGATAAAATACTGTCTTCGCTCCCACAGGATTAGTGTATTCGTAGGGATCAAACAAGAGAAGGTACAGAAGACCATCATCAGACCGGGAAATAGCTGCCCAGATGAAGGGCAGGTGTATCAGCTATGGTATCTTTGGCTATAACACAGATATCCCAAATTGGCTTAGTAAATGTGGAAATTTATTATGTCACATAACAAAAGGTCCAGAGAGAAGGCAGGCTCCAAAGCTGATTGACTTAGTGGCTCAATTGTGTCATCAAGGACCCCCATTTTCTCCCTCATCAGCTCTGCCGTTCTCGGTGTTGGTTTTCCGCTCAAGACAGAACACCTTAGTCACAGGTAATGGTACCAATTTCAGGCACCACAATAAGACACATAGGGTCCTGAATAAGAAAGAGACCTTCTTTCCCCGTATCTCCTTAGGAGGGATGAAATATTCCCAGATGACCCTGAAGATTTCCCATCACATCTCAAAATCCTGGACTGGGCTATATGCCTACATGTAAAGCAATCACTAGAGGGGCCATGGGTTGACCATCACAGCTTCAAGTAATCATCTGAGATGCTGTCTGTTAACTACATTAGTGTTATGTGAGCACAAACTAGCTGACTTGAGACAGGCAGGCGCTCTTTCTTCTGGGGGTCTCCCATTTTCCAAATTATCTCTGCATTTCTTACCTTATGAGATCCTACTGATTTTTCTTTACTTTCGATGACTAGAAAAAACGTCTGTTGGAAAATGATCCAATCATGTCATACTAGTCCATTATGCAACTCAAACTCAAGCATTTTAAACAAAACTTACCAAAATCTACTAGTTTAACTCCACCTTCTGTGGTCAACAGAATGTTATTTCCTTTTACATCTCGGTGGATTGTTTTGTTCTTATGCAAATGCTGAAGTCCCTAGAAGGTGGGAAATACATAA
>NW_012150285.1:9602665-9603509 GCF_000956105.1 Propithecus coquereli
GCAATTTTTAAATTACCAAGATAGACCAAAAAGGGAATTTATAATGGGAGACTAAAAAACCCTTAAGTATATCTTTGCAACACAATGCTAAAATAGGCCCTTAATGTTCTGTAATAAAACAAAATTCAAGTATGATTTTTCTAAACCAGAGCAATACTAATTAAATAACAGAACAGCACAGAAAATTAATTTCCCAACCTGGCCGTAGTCAAACATTTAAAAAAACAACCTAAATCAAGAGGGATTATGTTCTATAAACAAATCATTGGCACTAACTTCCAAAGACAGTCTTTATAAGTTCTTTGAGTGTATTCTGTCTACAATGTTAGGAGGAGATACGAGATTTTTACTCAAATTTCTGGAAACTGTTTGCTAATTTCTGTAGTTAGCATTTCTGACTTTTGCTTTTTTTTCAATTTTTTTGTTTATTCCAAGAATGTTTTAAGGCCATTAGCTTAGTCTAACCATATTCTCCATAAGGCAACAATAGCAGAAACTCTTATTTTCTAATACTCCAGTTTTTACTTTATGTTATAAAAGTGTTATCAATACTCATGTTTGAATGTTTTTGTAGATACTAATCTTTAGCAAATACCTACCTACAAGTGAAACTTCTGGATAATATGGTAGGTATATATGTAAGGTTATAAGACATACTATACATTTCCAAAGTAATCACACCAATTTATACTGCCATAAGCAATGTGTAACAGTTCAAGTTGCTTTACAACCTCATCAAAACCTGGTATTATTGGTCTTTTAAATTTTAACCATTTTAGTGGGTGGCTAATAGTATTTCATTGTGATTTTAATTTATTTTTAAAATTTTTTTTCTTTTTATTTC
>NW_012150285.1:9603559-9605272 GCF_000956105.1 Propithecus coquereli
GGGTCTTGCTCTTGCTCAGGCTGGTTTCGAACTCCTGAACTCAAACAATCCGCCCGCCTCGGCCTCCCAAAGTGCTAGGATTACAGGCGTGAGCCACCGCACCTGGCCTAACTTTATCAATTTTTTTATGGCCTCCTTATGCTGAGATCAATTTTTTTCTTTATGTTCACTGTCTTTTTTTTCTTTTTTGGTAATACTCAGAAGAAAGGTTTTTCTCCAAACTAAGATAGTATTTTGTGACCATCACAAGATGGTAATTAAGTCATTTTCTTACTATGACTTTACTTCACCTCATTAGATTTTTAAAAACAAGTATGTATATTAAAACCAAAGCAGGACATTTTTTAATGGTTAAAAAAAGAAAAGGTATCATTCACTCTAACAACTGCAAACATTGTACTCTAACTATATAGAAGCCATTGAGCTGGCTTGTAGTACAAGAGACATAACTCCACAAAAATGCAGTTTTCAGCAATGCTGAAATGTGAGCTGCTCTCACACTGAAAGAAAGATTGAAACAAAAATCAATTAAACTTACATTAGAATGTGAGATGAAAGACAAGAATATCAATTCTCTAATAACTCTATGAGAAGTCAAACGATAGAAAACAAAAAATAATGATTTCACCTCTATTTTACAGATCCAAGAAAATATATGAAAAAAATTACAATCAAACATTTCCAGATAATGAAGTAGTACACAAGAGGCCATAATAATAGTGTGCACACATCAAAAATATGAACCACTAGCAGACCAAAGTTACAATTTGCAAAAAGAAAAAAAAATATGCACCACTATTAACAATAGTGTCTCATCAAACACACAAACCTATCTGAAATATAACTATGGACCTCTAAAGCATAAACAACCTCTCCCCATCAAATTCACCTTTTGTTGCTTGAATTTCACCTGATAAATTCCCTAAAAAAAGCTATTAGTTATGTGAAAAATGTAACTAAGATAGTAATTTCTGTGATCTATAGTTAGCTAATATTCTAATTTATATGAGCTAAGTTTTTCCTACAAATAATAAGTGCAATGTTAGGAGCTATATGATTTAATTCCTACTCCAAATAAACATAGCCACTTACTTTTTCAAGATAAAAGGCAGTTTAGAAAAAAAAAAAAGCAAACTCAAAATCATTATCTGAATTTAGCATATGAAAGAAATAGAATAAGTTATGAAAGTCAGATATTCAAACTTTACTTACAGATAACATAATATATTTGAAAATAACTGAAGCCTTACTTCCTTTATGCCTTCTACTGTACCGGGTACAATATATGTTACAAAAAATAATTCATATTTAGAAACCAGAGGTTTGGAAGTAAAAAGCAAACAAACAAAAAAACTATAAAATTGCAAAGAGATAGCAACACTGAAATCGGAGATCGAACCTCCCCACTCCTGTACCCCCTAAATATAGACTTTCCTGTGTGTTATTTTTGACAGGAGAGCTCATTGTCTTCCTGGAAGTGGTAGTGAGATGGGGAACAAAGAGAAAGGGGAAATGCCTTTCTCTTTTATTCATTGCTTTTGTAAAGATGTACCTAAGGATTTTTAACTTCTAGCATTTATGGCTCCATAAGTTAGAGTCAGTGTAAATCTAGACTGCTGTCCTGCAAAACCGCAGAATTCTCATCTTATATGACTTCAGCACAGGTTTTATTCATTCCTTCGTTCCTTCATTTTATTTGTTGTTACACTGAGA
>NW_012150285.1:9605322-9609749 GCF_000956105.1 Propithecus coquereli
TTTTTTATTTAACTAGAATTGCCTCATAATTAATGCATCAACAATTTAAATTGCCTTACCATTAGTGCTTCATGTAAAATATAGGCAATTAGAGGCTCACTCATTCTCTCCCCCCTCTTCAGAAATCCTTTCACGAGATCAGTCACCGATCCTCCATCGCACAGCTAAAAAAGAACATTTCAAGAAGAATCTTAAAGTGGGCAGGTAGGACATTTTAAGGTCTTGCTATAGAAGGTTTTCCTAAAACATTTAAAATAATCATTCCAATTTTCCGTTTCAAATGATTACTCCCATCACAGCTTTTGTGATTTCATAAATGAAATGAACATATAAACTTATACCTGTATACAATTTAGCATTGGAATACAGTTTTCATATGAATTAATTTTAGATAGAACTTGGAGAATCACTGGGCTTGAATTTTAAATTCAAGGATAAGAATTATTCTACAAATTATTTGCAAATTTTAGGATCTAGGGCTTAAAAGCATTATTGATTTCTGATAGTTTAATTAATAGTGCAAGAGATTCTACAATTGCAATACACAGCTATATACTATTTTATATGTGCACTAGTTTAAAAATATGCCTCCTTTTTTGCAAAATTTCAGAGTGTGTTGAAGTTAAGGATTACAAATAATATTTCAGAAAATTATTTATAATATCATATTTTCTATGCTCTTTAGCATCCTCCCTCCCTAACCCACTAAAAGCAGGGAGAATCTAATTAGAAAAACAAGAGGAAGAGACATTTCCATATCTGAGTTCTCCAAAGTTAGGTAGCATTAAATGACTGAGAAAACTTCCAAAGGAGTTGCTTTTTGCAGAACAGGGAAACACTGATACTAGCAGTGAATAAAAAGGGAAGATAACTGGGTAAATGGCCTTGGACCAAGAGAAGGTCCCAACAAAGCTCTGACCCCACAAATCCCTGATCCCCTAATCCATAATCCTTTGGCCCCTGCCTTTAGGCTTGCCCTTCCTCCCAGTCCTCCTTCCTGTCTGTGGTCTCCCTGCCCTCACCTTGACCTACTGGTCTCCTTTCCTATTTGCCTTTGGTACCCACCAGTGCCTGGGAACTAAAAGAGCCATCATTTCTCTGAGTCTCTTCTAACTCAAGTTCAGGCAGAGAAAGGAGGTGAGAGCAAGTATATTCCTAGCATTCTAGTTCAAAGTACTGAATAAATTTTCCCATGAATTTTTTCTGATATGGTAATTAGATTTTACCAGATGCCTGAACACTTCTGGCACATTATGGATTAGATAATAATGGCTAATATGCATTGAGTACTAACTTTGTACCAGACACATTTCTAATCAATTTACATGATTATCTCTAAACCTCACCGCTCACCGAAGTGGGTATTATCATCTTCATATTAACGATGAAGAAACCAGCTGGGTGCTGTGGCTCACACCTGTAATCCTAGCACTGTGGGAGGCTGAGGTAGGAGGATTGCTTGAGGTAAGAAGTTTGGGACCAGCCTGGGCAATACAGCAAGACCCCATCTCTTAAAAAAGTAAACTAGCCAGGTGTGGTGGTACATGCTTGTAGTCCCAGCTACTCGGGAGGCTGAAGCAGGAGGATTGCTTGAGTCCAGGAGTTTGAGGTTGCGGTGAGCTATGATGACGCCAACTGCACTCTAGCCTGGGCCAAACAGTGAGACACTGTCTCAAAAAAATGCAAAAAAGATGAAAAAATGGAAGAACATTTATAATTGGTGTCTTCATTCCAAGAAAACTTCTTTCAGCTTATACAGGAGTATGTGCAGCCTAGCATTCTAAGACCTGCATTTTTCTTCGGTATCAGCAAAGAGGACACCCTTTTAGCTGGATAAATAAAGGAGAGTTGGTGCCCTAGCAGCAGAATACAGGGTCAGACTGCCTCCACTGCGGCCCAGTGTGACTGGCTCACAAAATTACTCAACAGCTGACTGAAAAGAAATTATGTCCTTTAAATTGCAAGCCACTTATTTTAAAAAAACCTAAATTTTAGGACTAGTTTTAAAATGCCTAAAAATCACTGCAGGGAGACTAAATTTCTTTTCCTGTTTCTCTAAAGCATGGACTCTCTCTGGCTGTACATTCGGTAGTTGATTATTATGTCAATACTCTTGTATTACTCCAGTTCTGTCTTTCATAAGAGTATTAACATAATATTGTGAGGTGTTTTTTGTTTTTCTTTGTTTTTTAAGACATGCTTTCACTCTGTCACCCAGGCTGGAGTACAGTGTCATGATCACAGCTCACTGCAGCCTAGAACTCCTGGGCTCAAGCGATCCTCCTGCCTGAGCCTTCACAGTAGCTGGGACTACAGGCCGGAGCCACCACACCTGGCCTGAGGTGGTTTTTTTAAAGCCATTCTAAATGGTTGGGGTATCTCATTGTGATTTTAATATGGATTTTCCTAATGACTAATAATGTTGACCATCTTTTCATGTACTTATTGCCATCCCCATGTGTTCTCCAGTGAAATGTCCAAATTTTTGTTCAATTTTTGCTGGTTGTTTTCTTATTATTGAGTTTTGAAAGTATTCGGGATACGAGTCCCTTATCAGGTAGGTGTTGTGCTAATATTTTCTCCTCTATGGCTTGCCCTTTTAAATGTCTTTTGAGGAGCAGAAGTTCTAAACTTATCATTTATAAAAATTTTATGGAATGTGTTTTTGTATCATATCTAAAAAGTCTTTGCCTAATCCAAGGCCAAAAAATTTTTCTTCTGTTAATATAATTTCTTCAGGAAGTTTTATAGTTTTCAGTTTTACATGTTGGTAGATCCGTAATCCACTTTGACTTAATTTTTATATATGGTGTGATGTGTGGTTTGTATATGGATGTCCAATTATTACAGCACACTTTTCTATGAGTCAAAAGTGTCTAAGAAATAGAAGCTGTAATTCTGAATTGAGTTCAAAATCTAGTTGCCAACACTAAGACTGGGGAAACTTAAATGCATCTTGCTAAGTGAAAGAAGGCAATCTGCAAAGGTTACATACTATAATTCCAATGATATAACATGTGGAAAAGACAAAACTGGAGACAATAAACAGATTAGTAATTGCCAGGGATTCAGAGGGTGGGAGGGAGGAACGCGCAGGCAGAGCACCAGTGAAACTAGTCTGTCTGATACTGTAATGGTTGTTACAGGTCGTTATACATTTGTCAAAATCCACAAAATGTACAATACAAAGAGTGAACCCTAATGTAAACTATGGACTTTAATTAATAATAATGTATAACTATTGGCTCATCACCTGTAACAAATGTACCGCAGTAGTGCAAGATGTTAATAACAAGGAGAGCAGGGAGGGGAAGTAGAGATGGAGTTTAGTGGCGTTCTCTGTACTTTCTGCTCAATTTTTCTGCAAACCTAAAACTGCTCAAAAAATAAAGGCTATTAATTTTTTTAAAAACCTAGCCAACACCAAGAATATGCAAAAAGGACTTGAAATAGTAATAAAGCATACAAAATTACACCAACTTCAAAATAAATAAAATGTCCCTAGATTGGCTTTTCAGAAACTATTCTATGCATGGTTGAATTTTATATGCAATACGTTTTTACATAAGTGAGATACTGATACAGAAAATATTCTTAATGTGATATATATTTTTATTGTAATGAAATACTTTTGGTTAAGAAAATTGATTTTGAGAAGAATCATAATTTGTTCCTTTATAGTAAACAAATATTTATTGAATTGTTACTGTATGTAAAGCACTGAGTAGGTCTTAAAGTTGATCAAAGATGACTAGGACAGTTTCTGCTCCAAAGAGCCTTAACATATAGTCAGAACAGTGGTTTTCAACCAGGGAAGATGTTGTCTCAGGGGACACTCTGCAATGTTTGGAGATGTTTTAATGTCAGTGCTGGGAGCTGTTACTGGCGTCCAGAGGCCAGAGATGCTGCTAAACATCCAACAATGCATGGGGCATCTCCCTATAACAAAGAATTATCCAGGCCAAAATGTCAACAGTGCACCAAAGTTGAAAAACCTCTAATTAGAGGGATAAAAAAACAATTACCTAGACTGTATGTTAGGTTTTGAATTACAGTTACATGGATAAAAGAATTATGTGCAAAGTACCACAGAATTTCACAGACAGAGAACATTGAGTTAAAAGGAAAAAGGTTTTAAAGAGAGGATAGAATCTGCTATCATATATGATGACAATAGTTTCCTCCAGGTTGTCTTGGTATATTTACTTTGCTTATGATGTCTTCTGGAATAAAGAAATAAACTTTGGGGGAGGATGAATATTTCACTTTATCAATTTTTTTTTGTTTTTTGTGACAGAGTCTCACTCTTTTTGCCCGGGCTAGAGTGCTGTGACATCAGCCTAGCTCACAGCAACCTCAAACTCCTGGGCTCAAGTGATCCTTCTGCCTCAGTCTCCCGAGTAGCTGGGACTATAGGCATGTGCCAC
>NW_012150285.1:9613312-9614816 GCF_000956105.1 Propithecus coquereli
GTTGAATTTTGGCACATGTTTTTCATGATTTTTTTCACTTCGATTCTGTTAATGCAATTATGGTGCAATGAATTTTTAATATTTTAACAAACTTGCATTCCTGGAATAAACCCCATTCAGTCATGATGTATTAATATTTTTATACATTGCTGGATTTAATTTGTTAACATTCTGTGAAGGATATTTGCATATATGTTCATGTGGAATGTGAGACAAGTTTTCTTGTAATGTCTTTGTCTTGTTCTGTCAGTGTAATGCTGGCCTCATAAAACGAGTCAACAAGACTGATTATTTCTTTCTTAAATATTTCACAGGACTCTTGTTTCCAGAATGATACTGTGGATAACTCATGGATCCATTCTCTAGTAAAAAACCATAACTGGCAACAATTAGAAAAATAAACAACCATTTAAAGCTGTTTGGAGATTGTCATGAGGGCATATAGCAAATGGAGAAACATTCAAGATCATAACACAAAATCAGTGAGAACAGCAAGAGCCTGTGACACTTGAGGCCCCCTCCCCTCCACATCCCCAGCCAGCTCGGTGTGACAAAAGCTCTGTGCTGGGTGGATGTTGCTAAGGAGATGAGGCTCCCTCTCTCCACAGTTCCCACTTAAGGCCTACAGCATCCTAGGGGAGGGACAGACCACACACATTTCTCACACATTCCCCAACTCTATGTTACAGAGGATAGATTCAAGGTAAGGGCAAGGAGAGCCCTTCCCTACCCAGCCCCCATTCATCCAGTGGTGGTTCTAACTCAGGTGTGGCAGACTGAGAATAACAGAGTCCCAATCATTCTCACCCCAGCTTGCTCGCAGGGCATAGGATCCACGCCGGAAGAGGCAAGTTCAGCAGACCAGAGGCTACCTCCCTGGTCCAGAGCTCTGCTCGTGAAGGAGGGTGTCACTCCAAGAGATGGGGCCCCCTGTCTCTACTGCCAGCTGCAGAACAGTGGCTCAGAGATCTTGCCCAGGGGGAGAGGCAGTTCATCAGAACAGAGAACTCCAAAACGCTCCCCAATGGTCCTGACTTTATTTAGGACAGAGTATGGGGAAGTTTAAGCCTAAGAATACTCTTGAAAACAATGGCAATCTTGGTAATTACAAGGAGGCTGGTAACCACATGAGTACAGCAAGCTAACCATAAACTAGCCAGCTTAGCAAATAGAATCAAAGAAACAGCTAAGAACTCTTCTGGAATCAAAACAAACCTCAAAGACTAGCCCAAAATGTACTCCTACAAGGAGGCCCGGATTTAACCGAAGCAGACTGAAGCAATCCATGCCCCAGAACCCTGCTGAAATCAGTAGAGGAATCAGCTGACAATTAGGGGAGCCTAATAGCTGGGTGAGATACCAGCAGAGGCAGACAGATGAACAGAAAGAGCAGGGAAGCAGACAGAGCCTCGTTAAAACTACTGTCATTCCAGGGAGACTGTGCCTACGCCCTAGGCTGTACCTCTGCGGAGCAACATCAGAGCCTCATGCTGTGGAGGAAATA
>NW_012150285.1:9618561-9619947 GCF_000956105.1 Propithecus coquereli
AATATAAGGCTGTTTGTATTTTCTATTTCTTTTCATGTCAGTTGTATAATTTGTGTCTTTCACGGAAGACAAAACACACTAAGTTGCCAAACTTATTAATATAAAATTGTTCATAATATTTAAGTATCATTCAAATGTCTATGAATTCAATAGTAATTTTTCTTATTTGATCCCTAATATAAGTAATATGTATTTTCTCACTCTTTTCTGGACCTGTCTAGATAGGGATTTACCTAGTTTATTACTGACCTTCAAAGAGAAACAACTTTTCCTTTCATTATCTATATTATTTTTGCTCATTTTTTATTTAAGTGACTTCTGTTGTTATTTTTATTATTTCTTTACTTCAAATTACATTGGGTTTAATTTGCTTTGATTTTATTAGCTTTTTAAGTCAAAAGTCCTACATAATTGATATTAAACCTTTCTTTTTTCTAATGTAAACATTAAAAGGAGGTGTAAATGTCATTCTAGGCACTGCTTAACTGCATTCCACAAATTTGATTAGATATTTTCATTATAATTCCATTCAAAATATTTTCCCCTTTTTCTTTTGATTTCCTCTCTGACCTGGAGTTTATTTTTGAAATGTGTAATCTAGTTCCCAAATATTTGGGAGTTTTTCTGATATCTTTATTTCATTGATTTTTAATTTAATTCCATATGGTCAGAGAATATACTTTTATAATTTCAACCCTTTTAAATTTGTTGAGATTTATTTTATGGTCCAGAATATTCTAGTCTTCTATATTTTAATTTTCTACTTGTTCTTTAAATTACTAAGGAAAGAACTTAGAAATTTCCATTTAATATTATTTAATACTGTGGATATATCTATTTCTTTTTACAGTTATGTCAGTTTTTGTCTCACGTATTTTAAAACTTTGTTATTAATATTAAGTACACACAAATTTAGGAGTGTTTTATCCTCTTGGTGAATTGACTTTTCTGTCATGAAATGTCATTTGTGTCTGATTATATTGTTTGTCTGAAAATTATTTTGTCTTATATTAAAATAGCCACTCCAGTCTTTTTAAAATTAATGTTTACATAGTATATCTTTTTCCATCTTTTTACTTTTAATTTATCTATCTGTGTTTCTATATTTAAAGTCTGTTTGTAGTTGGGTCTTACTTTCATCTAGTCTGACAATTTCTGCCTTTAAATTGTAGATTTTAGACCATTTTCATTTAATGTAATTACAAATATGATTGGGTTTAAGTCTACCCCATATTGCTATTTGTCTTCTATTTGTTTTTGTCTGTTCTTTGTTGTCTTTTTTCTATTTTCCTACTTTCTTTTGGTTTGAATATTTTTAGTATTCCATTTTGTCCTCTATTAGGACAAAATGCTATTTTATCCTATTTTATAGCTTATTAGCTATAC
>NW_012150285.1:9620267-9621782 GCF_000956105.1 Propithecus coquereli
GAATTCCTACAAATTTTAAGTATATTTTCTAAAATGTCTGGTTTCAACCCATACATATATATACATAAAGACGTGGGAACCCAAGCGACTGAGGCAAAAATCTCAATCAATGGAGGTTTATTGAGCCAAAGTTGAGGACATGCCCAGGAAAACCACAAACCACAGACAAACCTGTTGCTGTTTTTCCAAAGGGGAATTTGGAAGTTTCAGTATCTGAGCGGAATAGTGCATAAGAAAGGGGTGGGGAGAAGCAGGACGGATGGAGAGTGAGGAAAAATATGGTTACATTCTTGTGAGAGCCAAGAAAATCTACATTTTATGTAAGATAAAGAGAATATTAGAAAAAGGGAGTGAAAAAAGCATCAATTATATAGATTTTCCTGGGTAGGTAGAAGAATGTTTGATTCAGCCTTGTCTCTGTTCTGCTGCCTGTAAAGATGAACTCGTAATTCGTTATTAGTGTGGGATTGAACAGATTTAATTTTAGGAGCTAGGTATAGCCTGTGGACCTAATGTTACAATTTGCATGTCCTCCTTGGGAGGCCAGCAAGGAATTTCCTTAATGAATGATCTGTGGGGCTGGTCCTTCACAGGTGCCTGAGGACTTTACCTCCTTTTGCATAAGGAGTTTGGAGAGGTGGTCCTGAGATTTTCATTTTCTTTTACAGACATGCAAAGAAACAGGAAAATGTCACACATACACATTAAAACACAACAACAAAAGTAGGTCCTGTGCTTGGGCCCAGACATTGGACTTGCAGAAATTATAAACATGTAAAAAAAACAAAAGGAAACCCTGCTTTAAAAAATAAAGAAAGGTTTGATGGTAATGACTCCTGAAACACAGGATTTCAGTAAAAAGACAGAACTCACAGAAAAGCACCAAGTGAAAATTATGGAGTTGAAAAGTACATACTGAAATAAAAAAATTCACTACAGGAACGCAACAGTAGATTTCAACTGGCAGAAGAAATAAGCAGCAAACTTGAAAAGAGATTAATGAAGATTATGAAATATAAAGAAAAGAGAGAAGAAGAAATAAAGATGAATGAATAGTCTCAGAGAAATGTAAGAGCATCAGCCAACATGTAACAGCAGGACCAGAAGAAAGGAGAGAGAATAAACAGCAGAAAAAAAATCCTTGAAGAAATAATGGCTGAAATTCCCCAATTTGATGAAAAACATCAATTTATAGCTCTGTGAACTCAAGTAGGATAGACACAAAGAAATCCATAGTCAGTCACCAAAGAGTAAAAATGTTGAGAGCCTAAGACAAAAACAGGAGAAAAGTGAATTGTTACGCACAAGGGAACCTTCCTAAGATTGACAGCTGACTTCTCGTCAGAAACAACGCAGGCCAGAGGCAGTGGGAAGACACGTTCAAGGTGCTAAAGAAAAAACTGTCCACTAGTTTCTCATATACAGAACAATTATCTTTCAACAATGAAGGGGATATAAAGGCATTCCTAGGTACACGAAACTGAGAGAACTCACTGCTAGCAAACCCACCTTATC
>NW_012150285.1:9621832-9623444 GCF_000956105.1 Propithecus coquereli
CCAAAGATGTTCTGTAAAAAAAAACAGAAACAGTTTCCACAGCATAAAACTTCATTCAACTATAGAATTGGAATTTCAGAAGGCCAGATGCTGGTGCTCTTTTACTAAACCTGGGCAACATTTAGAGTCTAACAGTGAACATACAGAGAAAGATGGAAATTATTCCCAAATAAAGTCTTCGCAATTCATATAATAATAAAATGAAGAAAAAATATGGGAAAGAGAAAAATTGTATCAAAAAGGGAGTGAAATAATTCAAAAATCACAACGAAAGAAAATAGACTGCCCAACAAGATTGGGTAAAACATTATTCTTAGGATTTCAATTCTGGATGGAAATATAAGTGAAATGATTTTTCCACGTGACAAGTCAGCTTGCAGGGGTTTGTCTAGGCTGGAATGGCCGTCCCCACATGCCGGGTTTATAATGAGGGCTGTCACTCATTGTTCAGATGCACCCCCTCCAGGACACACCTTCTTTATGTAGATTCACAGTAAAAGCCTAATAATGTTGTTAAGATGACCTTCTGGGTAACATCGCTGCCACTGCTCCTCTTTTGGTATCCTCATGCAAAATAACTTATTTGGGTTTATTACAATAAGAGGCATAATTAGCAGTCATTCTGTAGTACAAAGTATTGCTGCCACAAGCCAATTTTCTGAAAGTGCCTCTAAAGCAGCACCTGCACCATTTATGTTTATAAATCAGGTAATTGTACATCTAGCCACTTATGTATATGTAATTAGTCTAATTTACATATGTAAATCAATTATCTTATGTACAGTTTGCCAACTTTTTGCTTTCTTTATGCTTCCCCCGCCCCACTTTGCAAGTTCAAATAGATCAGATTTCTGAAATACCATTTTATTAAGCTGCATTTATTCTTTTCTCTAGCCATTTAGGGATATTTCCAATATCTCCATCTGATAATAAAACATAAGGACAAAGTTCAAAGAAACTGGTTCATTATATCAGGATGCTGCTTTACTTGTACTGGACATTACAAAACCATTTTAATCAATCTTTTCTGCTCTCTCAAAAAAGCATTTAACTATGATCGGGAGTCTCCAAGTCTCACCTAATTCCAAGCGATAATACTGAGAAATTCCAAGATATTAGAATAGGGATTTGATAGGTGTGAAGGACAATGATTGATCTCATTCAATATTTTTTGATCTCATTCAATATTTTTAAGTTCTAGGCAAAGATTTATACCTTATTTCCTTGCCCATGTCGGCCTGCATTAGAATACCTGAATCTCCATTTTAAATGCTAATCTGCCAATGATTCTACACGGAAGAAAAATTAAAAATGCATTATTGAAAATGTTTCGAATGATATAAACATAAAAAATTTTATTCAAGACTATATCAAGGATTTACACAGCATTACACATCAAATAAACATGACGTAAACTCTAAAGTTCTCCACTGATGTAAGGCAAAATGATTTACGTTCATAATTTATATTCTATTACTTGGATAGCTAAGTTTAGATGATTAAAAGTTAAGCTTTGTTTTTTTTTTTTTTTTTTTTGAGACAGAGTCTCACTTTGTTGCCCTGGATAGAGTGAGTGCCCCCCCTCCTTCCCCCCTAAGTCCGAGTTTCAAGT
>NW_012150285.1:9623494-9624093 GCF_000956105.1 Propithecus coquereli
ATAATGTAAGACACTTAAAATTGTACACAGTAGTCCCCCCTTACATTTCAAGACTCCCAGTGGATGCCTGAAACCACGGCTAGTACTGAACCCTACATACACTATTTTTTTTCCTATATATATATATACATATGGTAACGTTTAATTTATAAATTAGGTACAGTCATAGATTAACAACAATAACTACAACAATACCAACATTTCAGAATCACTACTCTTGAATTTTGGGGTCACTATTATGCAAAGTGAGGTTTATCTGAAGACAGCACTGCAATGCATTGCAATGACATGGCAGTCAATCTGATAACCCAGAGGGCTACTAAGTGACTGATGAGCAGGCAGCATACACAGCGTGGACGAGCTGGACAAAGGCATGATTCACGTCCTGGGTGGGAACGGGCAACACTGCATGCGATTTCTTCACGGGACTCAAAAAGGTACACAATTTGAAATTTACGAATGGCTTATTTCTGTAATTTTCCAATTAATATTTTTGAACTGTGGTTGACCGCAGATAATTGAAACTGAAAAGTAAAACCACGGAGAAAGGGGGGCTCACTGTCCTTCCAATTTTCCTCTCCTGTCCCTTTACTATATTG
>NW_012150285.1:9624903-9629579 GCF_000956105.1 Propithecus coquereli
ATAGATATTTTTCAGTTCCAAAAGTTCCTTTTGGTTCTTTTTTATAGATTCCATTTCAATATTAGGTTCATGTTTTCCTTTACATCCTTGAGCATATTTATAACTATTTTAAAGTACTAAACAGCTAATTCCAACCTCTCTGTTATTTCTGGGTCTGATTCTATTGACTGATTTTTCTTCTGATGATGGGCTGCATGTTCCTGCACCTTCACATATCATATTGGAGTTGGACATTGTTAGTGTTACATTATTGAATGTCTGGGTTTTGCTGTCTTCCATTAATAAATGTTAAATTTTGTCCTGGCAGGCAGTTAATTTACTTGTGGATCAACTTGAACCTTTCAGATAGCTCTTATTCTAGGGCTAGTTTAGCCCTTCCTCTAATACGTAGCATTTCTGAGGTCTCTATTAAATGCCTCAGGTGTTCAACAAAGTCTCCTCATTTTGATTGGTTATAAGTCAAGCATCTCTCAATCCTGAACAAACTCTAATATTTGTGAAGATTACAGCCCTATGGTAATTCTTTCTCTGGTAATTGTTCTTCGACCAGCTCCCTGAAGTCTTACTCTATATGTACCCAGCCTGGTTTTCAAAGACCTTTGTGCCTTTTTTTGAATTATGTAGCTAACCCTTTATGTAGAATTCCAGAGCTGCTTTTTTTTTCTTTGTATAACTCCCTCTTCTCTGCAAATCCCAGCCACCTCAGACTTTCCAATCTTTTCAGATCAGCAAGATTGCTTCAGTCCCCTTGGGAATGCCATCCTGGTGCCTGTGGTCTAGAATGGCCTCTAAGAATAAAGATGAGATCATTGTAGTGTTCACTGCATTTGTGTCCTTTTCTCAATGGCACGGTCCTAAGATTTCTCTTTTCCAATGTTTCAAAGGCATTAGGTTTTTAAAAATATATTTTGTCCAGTTTTCTAGTTGTTCGTGGCACAAAAAAAAAAAAAAAAGTCCATACCTGTACTGTCATGGCCAGAGCAGAAGCCACAGAGTATGTTTATGCACACTGTAATTTGAGAACTTCTGACAATGTTTTCCAAACTTTCCTTTGAAAATAATCGCCTTAGTGTTTATTAGAAAAAATAGTTTCCAAGGCTCCATTCTTGGAGTTTTTGCTTCAGGAGGTTCAAGACAGTGGGATTCTTATCATTAGTTTGCGGAATATTTCAAAGAATAAAAGTACTAAAACTTCCTTTTTTTTGTTTACAAGTAGCAGATTAAAATGCTACCTCCTCAGATAGGCCTCCTTTGATGACTATTTTCATAAAAACTCTTCTCTTTTTTCTATCAATGTACCCATTTATATTCTTCATAGTACTAATAAAAATGTATAATTACTTCATTGTTTCTTTAGTTTTTAAATGTCTTTCCCCACACTAGACTGCAAGCTCCATGATGACCAAGTTTATCTTGTTCTCTGTTGAATATCAAGAACCTACCAAAATGGCTGGTTCAAAGTAAGAGATTACTATTTATGGAATAAATAAATGACTGGATGAATAAACTCAAGTTCTGTAAACTTATGCATGCATACACACACACACACACACACACAATGACAGAAGGCCATCTGCTCACATGGTATGAAAGGCACCTCATTAAAATGTGACATGTTTGACTTAATTTCAATACAGCACATTAATGTACCAAATTTTGGATTCCAATAAAATACTGATAAAATATTAATGAAAACTGGGACCATCAACTAATACGTGTTTTCTAATGTATACTTGTGTAATGTGTAAAATTTTCACATTACTTTTCTAATGTGTAAGCTAGAAGCAGTATTTTAAAGGTATTATTGACATATAATTGATTCAGGTATGCAGTTGGAAGTAATTTGGTGATTTTATACAATCATGTAACTGATAAGGAAAACCCCCATCTATTACTTGGCACATCGGCCACCTGAGACCCCCACCCCTCACGGAAGACCTGCATCAGCATAATGCTAACCTATTACCTGGCCCATCAACTAACCTATTACCTGGTACATCAGCATAATACTAACCTATTACCTGACACATCAACTAACCTATTACCTGGTGGGCATTAGCCACCCCTCGGACCACCCCAACTTAATAAAAGTGGGAAAAATCGGGTAGATAGGGGTCAGAATTTGGTGGTGAGACCCCTCTGAGCCCGCTGGCGAGTAAACCTTGATTCTCCGACTCTCCGTGTGCCCCTGGGTTTGTCCTCGGAACCACTTGCTGTAACATAACCACTAAATCAAAATATAGAACAGTTCTCTCACCCTAAAATGCTTTAAAATTCTTGGGAAAACACCATCACACCTTGATAATGTTATCAACAAGAAATCTATGATAACAAAGAGAAAATAACTTATCAGAAGAAATATTTTAATGTGTACCATAAAAATCTATTAATTTATCAAATAACAAGACATCTCTTGTCATTTTTTTTTTTACCTCTGAAGTAATACTACAGATTTGCACTCTTATTCAGAGAAGCAGATGCTTTTGCAAGTGTTGTACGATTAGGGAAGAAAGACTTACATATATTATATTTTTCCTAGGTGAGAAGAGTATAAAGAAGTATACTTAGATGGGTTTTTCATCTTGCCTTTTAAACAATAACAAAAAAACGAAACAACTCTAGGTAATTGGCTGTCTGCTCTGTTGTAGGTTCACCAAACAACAGATTTTTACATGAGAGCAAAGAATGGCTGTTCTGGCTCTAAACACGTGAGAGGAATCGGGCCGTCAGTCTGCTGCCGCACGCCATTGGGAACTGTCAGAGGGAGGAAGGAACAATGTGTGCCAGCTAAGGAACTCAGAAGCCCAGCTTCCCACTCCTGCCCTGCTTCTCCGGACCCCTAACGAATGTACAAGTCTGCAAAAGCTTTCTGTTCCCTACTATGGACACGTTATCTCTGGGGGAGAAACATTAAAGGTTAACAGCTGAGCAAACAGAAAGCACACATTCATTCTAACTCATCCTTTTTCTATCATCCTATGTTTCCTTTCCTCAGGACAGGCCTTATATTACTTACTAGATGTAAGTACAAAAACAGAATAACCAATAATGCATGCCACATGAAAGTAGTATTTATGTCCGTGAAAACCACTTTAATGACCTAAAATGTGCATTTGAGAGACTTTATGACTATTTACTGAATTTTCGTGCTTTCAAACAACCACCTATAATTGCCAATCTTTGATCTCCTGAAAGGGATATAATTTCAAAGAGAAAAATTCCCATAATTGGAAAGCAATGAGGAAAAGTAACATCACTATTAAGAATGAACAAATCAGAACCAATTCAGATGAATCACAGAATGCAGTCGCTGGTGCCACCACGGAAGGAGCAATTAGAGCTAGGACTGGATTATGAAGGAAAGGGTATTTAACAGCAAGATGCCCTAACTCAGGATTTGGGCTGCATTATGGCTGAAGACACCCTAAGCAAATAGCTCCGGAGAGGGGGTCTAGATTTCCTTGCGTACTTAAAATATAGTTGTTCATCCAACCAAGAAAGGGGAAATTATAGTTCGATCTCAATTCTCCCCTTTGTGTTCATCAGTAGCAAATATACGAGACTGATTGAACTCCAGTGTTACCCTGTGTTTTGGTTTGTGAGTTCAGGAGGTGAGTAGATGCACAAACCTAATCCGAACCTCACCTTCCTAGGTCCCCCTCATACTTCACATTGACCCTCAACAGTAAACACGGGGGATAAAGGAAGTGCGAAGTTAAAAGAGGTACCTGCAGGTCAGTCAAGAGATGTGGTAGGAGCAGGCACGAGGGAATACACGTAAGTTATTTCACAACGAGACACAAGTAAAAACAAACAGAAAACACTGGTTCTCCCTTTACACCTACATCATTAGGAAAAACTAAAATATTAAGTGACAATAAAAATCCCCAAAGATGTTCTGTAAAAAAAAACAGAAACAGTTTCCACAGCATAAAACTTCATTCAACTATAGAATTGGAATTTCAGAAGGCCAGACGCTGGTGCTCTTTTACTAAACCTGGGCAACATTTAGAGTCTAACAGTGAACATACAGAGAAAGATGGAAATTATTCCCAAATAAAGTCTTTGCAATTCATATAATAATACAATGAAGAAAAAATATGGGAAAGAGAAAAATTGTATCAAAAAGGGAGTGAAATAATTCAAAAATCATAACGAAAGAAAATAGACTGTCCGACAAGATTGGGTAAAACATTATTCTTAGGATTTCAATTCTGGACGGAAATATAAGTGAAATGATTTTTCCACGTGACAAGTCATCTCACAGGGGTTTGTCTAGGCTGGAATGGCCGTCCTCACATGCCGGGTTTATAATGAGGGCTGTCACTCATTGTTCAGATGCACCCCCTCCAGACACACCTTCTTTATGTAGATTCACAGTAAAAGCCTAATAATGTTGTTAACATGACCTTCTGGGTAACATCGCTGCCACTGCTCCTCTTTTGGTATCCTCATGCAAAATAACTTATTTGGGTTTATTACAATAAGAGGTATAATTAGCAGTCATTCTGTAGTACAAAGTATTGCTGCCACAAGCCAATTTTCTGAAAGTGCCTCTAAAGCAGCACCTGCACCATTCACGTTTATAAATCAGGTAATTGTACATCTAGCCACTTATGTATATGTAATTAGTCTAATTTACATATGTAAATCAATTATCTTATGTACAGTTTGCC
>NW_012150285.1:9633674-9635179 GCF_000956105.1 Propithecus coquereli
AAAATAATGAACACAATAAATATATGTTGTTAACAGTAGCCAAATAAAGGTATTTACTGTCCCTGGGTTTGATAAAGCAACTTTTAAAAATTCTGATAAATTTTATTAGAATTAATGGTTACCCTATTTGAGTAATAATGTTCAATGAAAATCAGAAAATTGAATTCTTCTAGGACTGGCAGTCACCTGAGCGAAGAACCTTTTAGTACTTCTGCCTTAGACAGCATATTGTTCAAGCACAGGACTTGAAAAGGTAGACTCTACAGCTTCCCTTTGGCAATTTCATATCAACACCATTTTTAGTAAGCTTTCTTCCCCGTAAGTGTAAATATTTAGGTCATTAAATATGAAATGTCCAATTTTGAATCAAAGGTGTGGTTTATTATATTTCAAACAAGAAGCAGTACAATTAGTCAATGTATGCGCCTCAACTATCGATACAGTTTTGCCATCTTAACGGTAGCTTATTTATGCCAGCAGCAAAGCAGCCTGGAGAGCAAGTGGCAATGAAGTCGTGAAAGGTGTTTTCCACAGCTTGCTGAGAATTGAATATTTTTCCCTGCAAGGAGTAGTCCAAAACCTGGAAGAAGTGGTAGTCAGTTGGTGCAAGGTCTGGTGAATATGATGGATGACAGAGAGTTTCCAATCCAGTTTCTGTAGTTTGAGCAGCGTTGTTTGTGTGACATGTGGTTGAGCATTGTCTTGCAAGAGGATTGGCCCGTCTCTATTGATCAGTCTCAGGTGCTTAATTACAAGCATCCTCATCATTTCATCCAATTGGTTGCAGTAGACATCTGCTGTAATGGATTGACCAGGTTTCATGAAGCTGTAGTGGATAATACCAGTGCTGAACTACCAAACAGACACCATTAGCTTTTTTTGATGACTATTTGGTTTTGGACTGTGTTTCGGCACTTCATCTTTATGCAGCCATTGTGCTGAATGCTTGTGATTGTCAACAAGAATCTATTTTTCATGACGCATAACAATATGGTGTAAGAAATGGTTCACCTTTATAACATGGCAGCAAAGAAAGGTAAGCTTCGAGACAATTTCTCTGCTGACACTCGTTTAATTCACACAGAACTCATGTATTCAGATTCTTTACCTTGCTGATTTGTTTCAAATGGTCCAATATCGTTGGAATAGTAACATCAAATCTTGCTCCTAATTCACACTTAGGTTGAGATGGATTTGCTTCCACTACAGTTTTCAGCTCCTCGTTATCCACCTTGGTCTCAGGTTGCCCACGTTGCTCATTTTCAAGATTAAAATCCCCAGAACAGAACTTCTCAAACCATCAACGTGCTGTGTGTTCATTAGCCACATCCTTCCCAAACACTTCGTTGATATTTCGAGCTGTCTGTGCTGCATTGGTTCCACAACGGAACTCATATTAGAAAATAACACGAATTTTTGACTTATCCATGGTTTCACAAAAATTGCTCTAAGAAAAAGTTTGAAAGATAATCACAAGCCAAAACGTGTATTGGAAAGACTGAGGA
>NW_012150285.1:9635229-9636980 GCF_000956105.1 Propithecus coquereli
CTTAAACTAGAGAAATATAAAATACAGTCGACCCTTGAACAACATGGGTTTGAACTACAGGAGTCCACTTATATGTGGATTTTCTTCCATCTCTGCCACCCTTGAGACAGCAAGACCAACCCCTACTCTTCCTCCTCCTCCTGCTCAGCCTACTCAATGTGACGATGACAAAGATGAAGACCTTTATGATGATCCACTTCCACTTAATGAATATAAATATATTTTCCCTTTCTTATGATTGTTTTAATAACATTTTTTTCTCTACTTTACTTTATTGTAAGAATGCAGTATATAGTATATATAACACACAAAATACATTAATAAGCTATTTATGTTACCAGTAAGGCTTCCAGTCAACAGTAGGCTATTAGAAGCTAAGTTTTTGGGGCATCAAAAGTTATACGAGGATTTTCAACTATGCAGGGGTCAGCACCCCTAACCCCCCTGTTGTTCAAGGATCAACTATAATTCTGAAATCATAAATAGTCTATTTTTAAAGCACACAAATGGTTAACGAAAAATCTTAGAACTTTGTAAAATAATATACAGCACCAGATAACGAAAGGGTTCCTGAAAATAGTATTTTACATTTTGAAAGACTCTTTAGTACCATTAAACGTGGCAGGTGAAACATAAAAATTTATTTCTTCTTACTCATAAATCACCATTAAAATGCTAGTAAAGGAATACAAAAGTATAAACCACAAAGGAATTGAGGACAGAAAAAAGGGAGTGCAGTGGGCCAGAGATTTCAACAAAATTTTGCAGTATGGAAAGAAGACAAGCAAGTGGCAACTGATTTAGCAATGCAGGGGAAGCCAAAAACTGAGACATGTGGTGAGGCTACTTTGAGGCCACCTGAGCAGATGAACCCAGGCAGTGCTAGGGAACAGTGGAGGTCGACGTGCAGTTGAGAGGGGACGGGCAGAAAACAAGGGATCATTTGGAAGTCCCTAATCAAAAGGCTTGACACCCTCTCATCTCACATACAAAATACCCACATCCAGAAGCCTGCCTGAGCATCTTCTCTCTCTCTCTGTCTATCACACACACCCAGGTTCACAGACTGGAGGTTTTGTTCCATATAGAAACTGAACTGAAGAGACTCAAGGTTTGGTGACATCAGCAACGTGGGTAACGCAGTGAGGCACATCCTACTACACGATGTGCAAAATGGAGAAGTAAACTTGGGAAGAGGAGACCAAGGAGTCCAGGAACCAGTGGGTTCCACCCAGGTGAGCAGCACAGAGATACGAAGAGGTCAGACGCATGACAAACCTCCAGAGTGGGGCAGGAGGACGTAGGGTTCCAGAAGTGCAGTGGACAACCCGGATTACTAAAGGAGACAGTAGAGAAGCTCGGCTATACTTGTCCAGGTGCAGCAGTCACAGCACATCAAAAGTATGATGTGCTCAGGAGAAGGTGGTACCACTAACCCAGATCTACATTTTTACTGCTTATCTTAGCAGCCCTTTGGTACTACCTACGTTTTATTAACCAAGCAAATGTATTTACTTGGAAAAAGATAACAGTGATTAAGTCTATCTGAAATTATACTACGTGAAAAAATAGAATTATTTCATGAGTAATGTTGTCAACCATTGTAAACATACAAAAAATGAAGTAAATATTTTAAATGCTAAGTTTCTAGTATTTTCTACAATAGAAATTTTTTCTAGTTTCAAGTATTTTCTACAATGACCATCCATTATTTGTGGAAACATTTTAAAACCATAATTAATAGAAAAATA
>NW_012150285.1:9650225-9651757 GCF_000956105.1 Propithecus coquereli
CATACTTTATAATGAAAAGTACAGTTTCATCTATATTTGACTGGGAATATTAAATGGCATTAAAAGTGATTGTGTTTTATGCCATTTTTCTATGTAAAACTCAATAATGGGCCCTTTTCATTGCTTTTAGGATGAAATGTCCTTAACAGAACCTGCCAAGTCCTTTAAAATATGGCCCTTGCTTAACTTACTAGCCTCCTCTCTATACTTTTGCTCCTACACACTGCGGTCCAGCTGCTCTGGACCCCTCACGCCACTTCTTTCTTGCCTGAGGGTCTATTAAGACGATCTCTTCCCACCTCCACCTGTGGCTTCTTCGCTAAATTCCAACACCCACTTATGTTCAGGTCTCAGCTTAGATGTTACTTCCTCCAAATGTGACCACTCTGCACCCATGTGGGTTGCATGCTCTACCTTGGTAGTGCAACATCACTCTGCACTGCTGTTACCTGACATCATTACTGCACCCCCAGCACCTGACAAAGTGCTGAAATGATTAATAAATTGATGAAAAGAATATGGTCAATGAAATCATTTATTGATACCACTATCAATCATATCAACATCTGATATCATTACTGATTTCATTATTGTATTTGTAATGATCTCAGCTATCATTTTTGTATCTGATATCATCCCTGTACACCCAACACCTGGCATAGTGTTGAATTCATTAATCAATTAATTAAGAGAATAGGTCAATGAGGTCAAGTGACTTTATAAAGGAGATTTTACATATAACCTGGGATAAGAGCCCAAGTTTCTTAACTTTCAAAAATGCTCTTAACCTTCCATGTTCTGCCTACATTATGTTCAATCACTTCTATAAAATTACCAAAAAAAGTGGGGCAGGGAGATTTAAAAAGGAAAGGAAAGTGCTCTTAGCACTTCTGGTAGCCCTAACATTTTTTCAGTTATCTCTATGGAACCACACTCTTCTCAATGTTAAAAATTTGATAGCAGTTGTGTTTGTATGTGTATGTGCCTACATTGAAACATATCTGTTAATAGACACGTATTCATAATTCACAATATTAGCCCATGAAATTCACTTGTCTGACCACACTAACAACTTTCAACCTCATTCACACCACTGATCCATTGGTTCTTCACTTTCTTTAGGTCCATCAACTGTCTTCAGACCACATTCCCTACTCATTCCTCCTGCCCCAACGCGGGCAGTGCCACTTGTATTACTGTGACTTCCTTGCAAACCCCCTCAACACTCTTGTTCTACTCTTTCTCCATCACATTCCCTGGGAGAAAAAAACAACGCTGGTTAAACCCTCTGTCTTCTCCACACCTGTGACTTTAGCTGGAGAAAATCACGCAACCATGCTGACTAATTTCCCTTGGAATTCAGAATAACAAAACAAGTAGACCCTCAACACTGCCCAGCAACCCTAGTGCACTTCCATGGTTTCTATATTCCCTTTTCTCTGGAGTTACTATTTCACAGGGATAGTCTCAAATTTTTCTCTCCTTAAATTATTCCTTATTTTCTGTCCACCCCCTTTCACAAAACTTCACAA
>NW_012150285.1:9655952-9656857 GCF_000956105.1 Propithecus coquereli
AGCTCATTGCAGCCTTGAACTCCTGGTCTCAAGTGGTCCTCCAGCCTCAGTCTTCTGAGTAGCTAGGACTACAGGCATGTGCCACCATGTCCAGCCAATTTTCAAATTTATTTTAGAGATGAGGTCTTGCTATGTTACCCGGGATAATCTCAAACTCTTGAACTCAAGTGATCTTCCTGCCTCAGCCTCCCACCATGCTAGGATTACAGGTGTGAGCCACTGTATGGGTCTAAAGAGCTACATTTCTAATACGAAGACTATTGTTTTGAATCAATCTATTATATATTGAGCTTTGGGTTTTTTTTTCAAGATAAAAAATGATCATAATACAATGAAAAAAGTATCTTACTTCAGGATGTTAACATTCATCTCAATAATTATTCTGTTTGTTTTTGTAAACCTGTACTTAATTCTTCTCTAATAAAACAACCAAACTGCCTTTATGCTCATTCTGAAACACAGCAGGGCTCAACCTCCGCTGGATTATCTGTTCCCTCTGCCTGGAATGCTCTTTCTCCAGATACTCATATAACTCACTCCCTCACATCCTCAAGTCTTATGTCAGCCATCGCCTTCCCAATAAGTCCTACCCTGGTCATCTTATTTAAAATCTCAACCTGTCCTCCTCCACCCCATCCTATCTCCCAACTCCTGTTCCCTCTCACCCTGCTCCATGATGATAGCGCTTATTACTCCTAATACACTATGTAATTTCCTATTGATTACGTTTTATTTGTTTTCTTCACCACTAGAGTATAATCCCAATGAAACCTTTTTGTCTAGTTTGCTCACGGATGTATCCCAAAGACTTTAAAATCATGCCTGACACAGAGAAAGTGCTCCATAAATGTTTGTTGAATAGTGAATAAAAATGGAAAAAAAAAGAATAAATAGGAAAATTTCAA
>NW_012150285.1:9660732-9663423 GCF_000956105.1 Propithecus coquereli
CTCTATCTTTAAAAAGTAGAATTAGTAAGAACCCAAAAACTTCGTTACCAGATCACTACTTTAAGCTTCAGTAAAAATGTATGAGTCAATGTCCACAGCTGTAAAATGGGATAGTAATGCACGTCTGAATGAATTCTCAGAGTTGATGTAAGTATCACCTGAGTTTTATGAGGAAATGCTTTGTAAATTTTAATACAGGATTATTCGGATTATTCTCCTCCTTTCTTAAAGATGAAAATTGGGTAAATGAACCATTCAAGTTAGTAAGGGATATTTCCAGAGTCAGAAATCACAAACTCAAATGTTTGCAGGAACAAGGGAGGCAAAATACAGGAGTGAAGCAGGTCTTGATGAAATAAAAGCAGAGAGTGGCAGTGGCATGGCAAAGTGGAGAGGGTATGCCCCCTTCAACGTGGGCAACCCCATCCTGGCTTCAGCCAACAGCAGTTGCAAGCCCTGTCTTGCCTGGTCCTCTAGTTGTTCAGGAGAAGCTAGGACTCTGCGATCTTATGCAAAATTTACTAATTTGAAAATGTTGGTAAATAAATCGATGATTTTAAAGTACTGAGCTGACCCAAACAAACATATCTGGAGGTCAGATTCAGCCTATGACTTCTACATGAGGTTTTGCGTTCTTTATCAAGAAATGGCCAATAAACACAAACCTATCCACATGGTCTGATCACCTTCAGATATCAGAAAAAAATGGGTAACCCAAGGGCTAGCATTTTTCTGCTGCTTACTATATTCCAGGTACCTACTGTGCTTATAGTTTTACATGAATTATGTCATTTAATACTCATAAGAAACGTTTTAGTAAGGCACTATCATAACCCCTATTTTCAGAAAAGGAGACTAAAGATTAGAAAGTTGTTAGGGTCATAATGTTTGCAAATGGTAGCCGAGAAACAAACCAGATCAAACCATGGTAGAAATTAGGTGTTCAATGACAGATAATTTCAGTTCAAAAGAGTTATGCTTCCCAAACTGAGGTTCCTGACTCCTTATGTGTCCCCAAAGTGGTAAGCGATCTTTAGTGAATTTATCTGAAAGCCCAATTGAAATCTTCTATTTATCCTCTAATGCTGCCAACCAGCGGGCCGTGGACTGGTACAGTCCGAGCCCTGTTAGGAACTAGGCTACACGGCAAGAGATGAGCAGTGGACAAGCAAGCAAAGCGTCATCTGTATTTACAGCCGCTCCCCATTGCTCGCATCACTGCCTGAGCTCCGCCTCCTGTCAGATCAGCAGCGGCATTAGATTTCCATAGGAGCAAGAACCCTACTGCAAACTACGCATGCAAGGTATCTAGGTTGCATGCTTCTTATGAGACTCTAATGCCTGATGATCTGAGGTGGAGCTGAGGTGGTGATGCTAGCGCTGGGAAGCGGCTGCAAATACGGATTATCATTAGCAGAGAGGTCTGACTGCCCAATAAATGTAATTCACTTTAATCATCCTCAAACCATCCCCCACCCCTGGTCAGTGGAAAAATTGTTTTCCATGAAACCAGTCCCTGGTGCCAAAAAGGTTGGGGACCACTGCTCTAATGGGTAACTGAGTTTCTTTCCTATTACTAGGGAATGGGAGTTTGTCAGATACAATCTTTCAAATTACCAATTCATAGACAAAACTAATGAATGGATCTTTGTAAAAAACAAGTTAGAAATGACATCGTAGAAATTATTAAAATAATACAAAATTTACAGCAAAATGTTATATTTTACATAAAATAATTATAAATTCTAAAGTATATTTGAGCTTTCAAATATTTATCAAAACTATTTGTAGGAAATAATGGACTTTCAAATATTTTGGCTTTGACAGATGAAAGTTATTTTTTAAAGAATATAAACCCAAAAACATCAGGTTATAAAGATACAGTTGAAAACGGAAGGGCAGGATGATGCAATCTTATTATGAGATGTGATCAAAATCTTTGCTAATAAATGTACATATACTAAGCTGGTATTAAAGTTCACCAAATTGAATCTTTTACTTTGAATTATTTTTGTCCCCAACAAGAATAATAATAAAAAAAGACTAAGACAAATGAAGGTAATTTTTCACATACAGACATCACATCAATGTATTCATAAAGAACAAGTTATCTTTGAAAGCTCATGCATCTCTAAATTTTTCCATTTTAAAACAATTATCTTTTATAATGCAATAAAAATCAATATGGCATGAATAACATGTACTCTCATTTATCTGTCAAAACTTGGCACTCAGAATATGGCAAATCCAGGAAAATTGTCAACTTTATCACCTACTTTTAGCAAAGCTTGAAAATAATGCATAATAATGTTCAGATACCAAGACACAGAATACAGTGTCCAAGCTACAGCTGGGGCCCTGGGCCTGCAACCCACAACAACAACAAAAAATCATGGTATTAGAGATCTGGGGGAAGGAATCAGAAGTTGAACTTAGAAATTTTAGGGGGAACAGCAGGACTATAATTTAAGTCCTCAGTAATTTAGTTTTAGCACTTTTACACAACTAACACTAAGCACTTCATTTCCTGTACTGGCATCAAACAATTTTCTCTAAAGCAACTGGATCAATGCGAATTATAAAAATTTTTAAGAGGCTTTAAGAGCACCTGTACAATCAGTTAATTCACCAAGAAAACCTCAGAAATGACAAGAAACCCCATGAAGTTTCTTTGGGTTTTCAAAAAAAAAA
>NW_012150285.1:9664253-9665710 GCF_000956105.1 Propithecus coquereli
GCCCCCAGCGCCGCGCGGGCCCCGCTCCCCGCCGCCGTCCCCGGCGGGCCCCGACCCCTACCTGGGCAGGAAGCGGGGCGTCTCCTTACTCCCTTCCGGGGGCGCAGGCCACGGGCCCTCCCGAGAGTGGCGGGGCGGAGAGGGGGCGGCGGCCGAGCCGCGGGAGGAACCGGGCGGCTGCTGGGGGCGGGCCGAAGATCGGCGGGAGGAGCCGGCGGGGCCGCCCCGGCCGAGGGCGCTGCGAGAGTCCCCGTCCCGCGGGCGGCTCGGGGCAGGTTCCTCCTCCCGCCGCGCGCGCCACGGCCCCGGTGACAGCCGGGAGAGGAGGCCGCGGCCGCGGGGCTTCCCGGGACTCCAGCCGCGCTCCTGGCCTGGCGCCCGGAGAGAGCGGAGCGGGCCCCCGCCCTGGAACGCCCCGGGTCCCGGGAGCGCCCTCGGACAGGCCCGGTGCGTGGAGCAGATTCCCTTCCCCGCACTGCGCGGTGTCCTCCCCCCAGGAACTTCCCCAAACTGCGTGGGGCTCGGGCCACCAGGGTGTCATTTTGTGGCTGGCACGTTCCTAAGCATCAGTTTCAGGCTGGAGAGGGAAAGTGGCTAATGAGAGCGCCCCAGGGACCAATGCCCTGTGGCAGCCTGATAAGAAGTTAGGGCTCGCGCCAAGTAAAGGCAGGAACTCCTGCCTTCAGGCGGGAGACTGTTAGTCACCGACTCTCTACCTGGTCCGCTGCGGTCCAGTCCAGAAGCTGGTCTCACCGGGTGGGTCCAAGCTGGCCAGATTCCCTGAATAGCCTCAGGGACATTTTGGGTATAGTTATGCTTTCTTCTGTGCAAAAGGTGAGAACCACAACCAAAGTGTCCTTTGATTCTGTTAATCATCTAAGTGGATCTGCCATTCATCATGGTATCTAAATGAGAATTATAGGCGAGAAAAAAGAGAGGTCATCTAATCTTAATCAATGCATGTTTTAAGAAAACAGATGATTATTTGAATATATTTCAAAAGGTCATTCAACATATTCAAGACCCTTCCTCATAAAACATCTTTAAAATCTAGAAATTGAATAGTGGATTTTTAAGATGGAGAATATGGAATCAATAGTGTAACATTATATAAACAGCTTCAAATTTTCGAGTTATTTAAAAAAAACAGATCATGACAAAAATACATTATTTAACATACTTATGGCCATTTTGGATGTACCTGGGAAATTTTAAGAATTAATAAGAGGGCAACCAGTGCCCACATACAAAATAAAGCCAAAATTTTTATGTAGGCAAACAATACCCAATTAAAATATAATAGAAAAATGGATCCCTTTCACAAGAAATGACTAGGATTGATTTAAAAAAAAGAGAAATGTCAGAGAAAAGTAAGAGAAATTAGAAAATGCAAGACTATTAAGAAACTATTTATAAAATATTTTATTAAATGGAGAGACACAGGATCCCTAAGTGAG
>NW_012150285.1:9665760-9667307 GCF_000956105.1 Propithecus coquereli
TGCATTAATGGGTCATCATACTTCAACTCCAAACACTTAATTCTTAACTCATACAACTTCTAAGGAGAATGTATAAGTTAATAACGAAAAATCACTCCCGCCAAATACCGTATCTCATACTACTTTATATGTGATGACCAAATCTATCAGTGGAAGAGCCTAGAAACTCAATTTAGGAATAACTGCTTCATAAATGAATATAGGACCATTTTACCTTCTAATATAATGCAAATATCAATAAACTTAATCATTAACTTTTCCAAAATACATGCAGAGAACACCATTTCTCAATGAAAATGCAAGTTGCTCCATGATCTGGAACATGTTAAGAAAGTAGCAGATGGTTTTACCAAAAATCAAGCAATATTAGGATGTCACGATTCTCACTTATAAACATTCATCCTATATTTTCTGTAGAATATTATTCAAAGATCCTTCTCTTTATGCACCCACTTCTGCCAAGCTGCTTAAACTGTATCACATAGGTTTATTCCGGATTCAACAGAAGTTCCTGCTTATGACGGAAGAGACGCACTGGAATGTCAGCAGGTCAGCTGTAGAACTTGTCTCATTCCACAGAGCAGCCAGAATGATCTCAATGAAGAAATAAAATCATCTTATTTTCCTGCTAAAAGTCCTTCAAGATCCACATTCTTACCATGACCTCCAGACCCTGAATGATCTGGCTGTTTCCGATATCCCTAAATTCATCTTGTGTTCTTTGCCACTCACAGTGACTTCAGCCTCAACTGTTCTCATAGGTCTTAGAATACTTAAACCCTTTTCTGCCTTAGGACCTGCTATTGTCTTTGCCTAGATGATTCCCCCAAACCTCTGCAAGACTGGCTTGAACTTCTCTCATACATAGTCACATATCATCCGGACCATACCCAATTACTACACCTGTAAACACAGTATTCCTGATTTTGATTTATTGTATAGATTATTCTCCTGGGATGATTATGAAAGTAATAAAATAAAACTTTCCTGGTTAAAAGAAGCCTAAAAATATTTGAGTTTGCCATATAAAACATCAGGCGGAATCGCCAAACAATTTTCGGCATCTCCTTTCTCACAGAACTTCAAAACATAGATAGCACTCACAGAAATCTGGTCTAGCTTAACTACAGACTAGATGGACCAGACACACCTTCCAGCTTTCCAATAACACAGACAATAAAGTACAGTTTAAAACAGACCTTGTCCAGTTAGATGCACGGTCTGTTTTCAATGAGCCATAACCAATGTTTTGTTCCCTTCAATTTGCTTAAAAACATTTTGCAAAGAGGGAAAGAAAAAGTCTACTTATGTACTTTTACATCTGTATTCAGCTTTCCACCATGCATTTTCTCCCTTTGTAATTATGGGGCTAAAAGTAGTTGCTTAAAATAAGTGCTACAACCCAAAGGCTATCATTTCCTAGAAAACTTCTAATCCCAGTTTGGGAGGCTGAGGCAGGATTGCTTGAGCCCAGGAATTTGAGGTTGCAGTGAGCTACAATGACGCCACTGCACTCTACCCAGGGCACCAGCATGAGACTCTGTCTC
>NW_012150285.1:9677085-9680551 GCF_000956105.1 Propithecus coquereli
ATTAATTTCTTTCTATTTAGTAGAGACGGGGTCTCGCTCTTGCTCAGGCTGGTTTCGAACTCCTGAGCTCAAATAATCCGCCCGCCTCGGCCTCCCAAAGTGCTAGGATTACAGGCATGAGCCACCGCGCCCGGCCTGAGAATGAACTTGGTTTTTTTTCTCCTATTAACAATGTGATATTACAGATAACCTCTAGGAGACCCTGAACATATTCAGGCAAAATGAGATGCAGACAAAACAAACATTCAGGATGTTACAAGCATGGAAAACCCTTGGGAGTATGTATGCTATTAACTGCTGTACTAGAAATAGAATGAAAATATCCTAGAGTTGTAAAATAGCTGCAAATTTATGAGTGTGCTTCAAAACTACTCTCTGTACTACAATATCCAACATGTCTTAGCTATCAAGTCTCCTCTGCGTCAGTACATTTCAGTAGAGTTTATTTAATTTACTTTTGTTTGTTTACACCTATGAAACTTAGGGTGAATTCATGGGAGATAGATAGAAAGGGATTTATTGTGAAGGATTGGACTATGTAATTATGAAGGCTGAGAAGTCCCACAATCTGCTGTCTGAAAGCTGGAGGTCAGGAAAACTGGTGGTATAGTTCCAGTCCTGAGAACCAGGGGAGCCAATGGTGTAAGTCCCAAAGTTTGAAGACCCAAGAACCAAGAGCTCTGATGTGCAGTGTCCCAGAGCAGGAGAAGGTGGATGTCCCAGCTCAAGATGAGAGAAAGAATTCACCATTCCTCTGCCTTCTTGTTCTTTTGAGGCCCTCAATGGATTGGGTAATGCCCACTCATGTTGATGAGAGCAGTCTTCGTTCTTCAGTCTACTGTTTCAAATGCCAATGTCATCCAGAGACACTCTCACAAACACACCTGGGGAACAGTGTTTTACCAGCTATCTGGGCATCCCATAGCCCAGTCACATTGACACATGAAATTAATCATCACAAAACTCAATACTTATTTTAGGCTGCTAGTAAAAAACAAAAAAGATTTACTACACACATGCAATTTAATTTATTGTCAGGTGACCTCTCATCTCCACTACCTACTAACTATGTTACAATGAGTACAGTATTTAACATTTCTGTGCCTCAATTTACTTCTCTAGAAAATGGCAAATAATAATATTGTCTATATCACAGAGTTATTTTGAGGATTAAATAAAATTATCATAATAAGGGCTCAGGACATTACATGGTATATAATACATAATTAGTATATATTAGCTATCATTATTACTATTATGTCATCATTATTATAATTACCATAGTTTTCTCACAGAAGGACTTCAGGGCTATTATTATGAAACTCTTTCCCTTGTGTTTCCAATGTACCAAACTTTTCAATCAAGAAAACTCACAGCTTTGTGTAAAGACAGTGGGTTTTGTCATCACTGAGATTCATTCTATTATAAGGTATATAAATTTTTCACAATTTTTTAAATTTCTCTGAACCTTGATGTTTCTCATTTGTACCACAAGCTAGACATTATCAGTCCCTTCGTAGAGATGTGACTATTCAAGTTCAAGGATATTAAAAACATTAAACAAGATCATATTTAAGGGCCTGCCATTCTGTTGACTCAATAAATGGTAACTACTACTTTTAGCTATTATTCCCTTTTGTAAAAATTCTAATACTAAAACTGTGTGCTTCTTCAAAAGAAGAAGCCAAAATCAAGATGATAGAAAATTTTCCCCTAGCAATATCACTTAAAAATAGAATGATTTCCTTTCTAATTGCTTGGTATTAAATATCCTGCAGAAATATAAACAAAGATGTGTCTAAGGCTTCTGAGAACCTACTGTTTCATGCTAACCATATTGTCTCCTTGAATGAGGATTCCGAACTGTGTAAAGGAATCCTATCTTTCTGGGGTAGATGATTAAACGTACCAAAATAAAAGCCACACACAGCAATTGCCTGGCTCCTTTTCAACACTAACACACCTAGGGGTCTGTTTCTGTCACTGGGGAGTGCCTCCGACTCAAGTTCTACCTGAGCAGGACAGAGCGCTGCCGCTCAGGGATGTGGGCAGAGCCAGCCGCAATGCATTTCCTATGACCGATTTCATCCAAACTGAAAGGCAGACTGGCACCCCTGTGGAACAGCACTAGATTTCAACTCTGATCCACCCCTAATGAGGAATCATGTCGACAATTAAAGGTGGATCATAGAGCGAGTGAAAGCACCCATTCTTACATACTAATTGCATGCATTTTTTTCCCTTGTTTACTTGTTAGTTCAATACTGCTAAAACGTACTTCTTCAACAGAAACTTTCGTAATACTGCATATTTGGGGGCAAGAGGAAAAGGAGGAAGAAGAGAAGGAAAGAAGAAGTAAGGGAAAAATCAACAGAGAAAGTAATTTTTGCACATCTCACTCCAAAGCAAGCTTCCTTTAACACCATGAGAAGGGTTTGGAAGGATTACATAAGTGTCATTTAATGACTATGAAATAGAGTTTTTAGGAGAAACATGGCTCAGGGTGAACTTCTGTTAGCAACATAATTTGTCTTCCCTGTGATTATAAAAGTTAATTAATAGGCCAAAAGCTCAAAACATGTACATCTTTGGAAGAATTTTGTTCTCTTTGATTTAAGCAAACAACAATAAAACTCTCAATGTACATTCTGTTTGAGGGTTCATAGGCCTGAAATGAAGGCATAGCCTTGTCTTCTGCATTACAAACTAATTTCTGATTTCCAAATTTTGCAAAATTCTTTGCCATGCAATTAATTCATTTGATGCTGAGAAGCATCAAATGATGGGGTAATGCAAGTGTCTTGGTGCTGTTAAATTATACATTCACCTAAAGCTGGAGTAAAGTAATCCCACAGAGTTTGTTAAAATATTTACATTGCCAATTAGTGTAATGGGGGCAGTAGATTCTGTATGAGATAATTTTGAAAAGCAGGAAAACCAGCTAAGTAAATGTGAAAAACAAAGAACAAACTATACCTTTGTGAAGAAGTTAGAAAATGTTTCCAGAATCACAACAGTTTTTTCCAACCAAGCCCACCAAGAATGTGCGTTTTTTTTTTAACACCTGTGAGCATTCAGTCTATGATGCTTAAAGACATAGGCGGGGACATCTTTCAGGCAGAGCAAATCAGAGCAAATAATGTTAGCCTTTTGCTGTAGGGGCTTTCCCCGTTGTTGGTGCCAGGCAGAGTCTAGATTGGGTGGGTGGACAGAAGGGAGGGGTGAACTATTGCTTCTCGTGGTGCCAAAGAGAAGTTGATGCTGAAAGGTGCAGCTGTGTGCTGCAAAGCTGCCACGTCTCCATCATCTTCAAGAAGAAGAGTGTGACCGCCCCATTGCCTTTCATATATATATATAATATATATATGATATATATGAATATATATGGGATTGAGATGCAGACAAAACAAACATTCAGGATGTTACAAGCATGGAAAACCCTTGGGAGTATGTATGCTATTAACTG
>NW_012150285.1:9680601-9698306 GCF_000956105.1 Propithecus coquereli
ATATATAATATATATATGATATATATGAATATATATGGGATATATAAATATATCTCCTTCTGATGTTTTTGGTCTTGACCTTAAAGTACGATTAATTGTCCTTTTGATAAGTTTATCTGTAAAAGGAAACGAACATTGAGCACTGACCCTGTACTGTATGTCTACTAGGCTCTTTGCGTAGATCATTTAATTTATTCCTCGCAAGAACCCTACTAGAAAGAAATTTGCACTTGCATTTTACTGGTGAGTAAACCAAGGCTAAGAAGGGTGAAGTAACTAACCCAAGATAGTGTTGTTTAGAAGTGGTGGACCCAAGCAATGAGAAGCAATTTGTATGCAGTTATACTTTATAGAGCATGGGATGCGTAGAAGACTTGGCTTGCTATAAAAGCTGCCTAAAATAATACATTCTAATGGCATTGCTTTGTTTTTTAGATACTTTGTTTACAGACAATTGTTCAGATAGGAAATGGAATACCTTGATGTGCCAGATTAATTTGTTGCCTTTAAAAAGTTTCTGGAAAGATACATATAACATAAAATATACTATCATAACTATTTTTAAGCTTACAGTTGGGTGTTATTAAGTATGTTCATATTGCTCGTCCATCCACAGAACTCTTTTTATCTTGTAAACCTGAAACTCTGTATCCATTATACAGTAACTTCCTATTTTTCCCTCCCCCATCCCCTGGCAACCACCATTCTACTTTCTGTCTCTATGCATCTGACTACTCTAGGTACTTCACATAAGTGGAATCCTACTGTATTTGTCCTTTTGTGACTGACTTATTTCATTTAGCATAATGTCCTTCAGGTTCGTCCATGTTGTAGCACGTGCTAGAATTTCCTTCCTTTTTAAGGCTGAATAATATTGTTGTTTGCATGCATTCAAATGCAAAGACAAAATTCACATTTTGTTTATAATGCTGCTATAAGCCTAGGTGTACCAATATCTCTTTGAGTCCTTGCTTTCAGTTATTTTGGGTATATACCCAGGAGTGGAATTCCTGGAGCCAATGGTAATTCTGTTTTTAATATTTTGAGGAGCCACTGCACTGTTTTCCTTAGAGGCTGCACCATTTACATTCCCACCAATAGTGCACAAGGATTCCAATTTCTCCACATCCTCACCAACACTTGTTTTTTTCTTTTTCATAGTAGTCATCATAAGGGATGTGAGGTGGGGTTGATTGTCTTTTAATGCACAGGTTTACTTCTGCATAAAAAAGTCGGAAACTCCATAGATATCTCAAAACATCTTCCCATTCACTTATCACTGAATCTGAAATTCTCTGCAGTGTGTGAATCATTAAGGGCCCTCAAGAGTGTGCATATTAGTTAACAATTAATAGCGTTTGTGTAATTTTTTTCACATATGTTTAATCCTTACAACATCTCTGTGAGGCCACTACTGTCCTCCCTCTGTTACATATGAGGAAACTGAGGTCTGGATTATTCAAGAGCTACAAGATTCAAATGTGGGCCCTCTGGCTCCGAATCCTGGATCATCCCAAACCACTAGGAGCTGGAGGCAGTTGGGAAGGGTGTTAAAAGAGGAAGCTATTAATATCATCACTGGTTAAAAATTACTGGATTGATTAGCAGACAGCAGACCGTGAGAGAATGTGGGACATGGTACTGCTTAGCTTTGATGGTGGGGTTGGCAGTGAAAAGGGGGTGAAAATGTGAGTGCTAACAGTAAAACTAAATTTAAATGAAGAATCCTAGGATGGGAAAGTGGCAGAGATTTCAAGGAAGAAACTTGCAGTGGAAATGGAGGAAAATTGAATATAAATGCAACCCGCTTCACTGTTTTGCTGAAGGTGACCTTTGCATTCTTGGGAGTTTGCTACTGACACATCTAGATACACAGGGCAAGATTGTTTCTCTCCTCAATTTCACACCTGAAAAATGGAGATCACCATATTCTTTCCAGGAGAATTTTAAAAAGATATTCATATCTGTAACATTTTCTAACCTTCCCAGAGAAAAACGTGTCTTGTGTTTTCTTTCTCTGATTTAACTCTGAAAATGATAAATACAATTAAATATTCTTTCTGTGTTCAGCATGGACCTTGAATATTTAAAATGAAACTCTATACACGAAAGCATTAAACTCCCTTTCATAAATTATTGCCACTCTAGAATTATTATGGATACCATTTGTTTAAAAAAGAAACCTTTAATAATGTTCGACATTCTAATAATGCAATTTTTAAAATTTATTTATTTATTTCAGCATATTACAGGGGTACAAATGTTTGGGTTACATATACTTGAAGCGTGTCCATCCCCCAGACAGTGTGCACCATGCCTATTAATAATTCAATTTTTAAAAGCACTTCAAAATCAGTGTTTGTAGATATGCTGAACAGTAAGAAATGAAATGATCAGAAATTATCACCCCATTTGTTTGCTCATTATTTGATCAATTGATACTAAGAGAACTTTTAAATATGGACAACCATTTAATAATCCAACAATTTTGTTAATAAAATAAATTTGGAAGAATTGAACAGTAATATGTTGAAGAATTCAGAAATAAGAGTAAATTAGAAACATGAATAAATAGAGAAAATATAGGAAAGAGTATAGAAATAAGCTTTAGAATGATCTAATATAACCAGGTATCTGTAATAAAAATATTTTCTTCATAGTACCTTAGCATTTCTTAGTTAACATTGAAGTCTGCAAGTGGTGACTGTAATTCAGAAAGCCATCATTACCTCTAAATAAAAGTTTCGAAACAAACTAGCAGCATCATGCTCTATCTACAGGGATAACACATTATAAATTAGAGTATAAATTTGTTCTATAAAAGATTCTGAATTGTATGATATAAAATATCAAGAATGGAGCCCAATTTAAAAGTGTTTAAATTATGAAAGAAAGGGCTGAGCACTTGGCTCATGCCTGTAATCCCAGCACTTTGAGCAGCTGAGGTGGGGGGATCACTTGAGGCCAGGAGTTTGAGACCAGCCTGGGCAACATAGAGAGACCCCATCTCTAAAAAAAATTTAAAAATTAGCCAGGCATGGTGGCACGTGCCTGTAGTCCCAGCTACTTGAGAGGCTGAGGCAAGAGGATTGCTTGAGCCTAGGAATTGGAGGTTGCAGTGAGCTATGATTGTGCCACTGCACTCCAGGCTGGGTAACAGAGCAAGACCCTGTCTCAAAAAAAAAAAAAAAATTAAAAATTAAAAAAGAGATAGTATTGCTTTTGATGAGTGTGATATGAAAGATTATTTCCAGGCTCATTATACTCACCTGGAGAAGTGCCTAAGCGAATGTTACCTGACTCTTTGGCTTATGGAGGGAGATCCAATTCTGAGCCAGTCCTGGAAATGAAGATACAAACTTTGATCACCCCCAAGATGATTGATTCCGGTTAATGGTGACCCTGGAGAGTTTGGCATCTTTAAAAGTTACCCTTGATCACAAAGATCCTAAAAGCATCAGATTTGATTCAAGTACCTCTGCAAAGCAGGTCAGGAAAAGCCCGGGAATACCAGCATAGGAACGTTTTGCCATTGACTTCATCAAATATCTCTAAAATTACACACACACACACATACACACAAATATAGGTGCTCCAAAAGATTTTGTTTATAAAATGAATTCGATTGTGTGTGTGTATGCGTATACCGGGATGCTTCCTATTTCACTCAAGGTCACACACATTTTTAGAATAAATGGGTGATAAGGAAGAAAATTCAGCCAGGGAAGACTCTTTTAAATAGTCTGATGATAAAGGAAAGAAGTGAGAGGTAAGAAAGGCTTTATTTTTAGGCTTGTAGATATGAGAGCAAGAAAAAGGAGCCAATAGAAGACAATGTGCCAATTTATCTTTGAAAAACATAGCGTATATTAAGCACATATGCTATGCCCTGGGCTACTAGCTTTTCATGAGTTCCTTCAGAACAACTCTGAGGCACATGAACCTTCTTTTTTTTCTTCCATAGCACCTTTAAAACAGCTCTGCTCCCATAGAATTAGAATTTATGTGCGTATGTCTCCTCAAAGGCAGAGACCATCGTTTTTTCATTTTTGCATCCTCAGTGCTTTAACACAGGGGAGAAGTTCTGTTTGTTGAATGAATAAGTGACTGGAGGGGGACACAGGGAGAAGAGGAAGACGCAATGGAGTGAATCCAGAAGTCAAATGGTGCAGGCTCGTGAGCACACGGTCAGTGCTAGCCTGGAAAGGGAGTGTTAGTCTTCAGAGATAGCAGGAAAAGAATACCTAGGAAGTAAATATAGGGATGTTTTTTGAAATCGAGAGATGAACATAAAGTGGAACTGGGCAGGTACAGGACAGTGCTGTTCAGTGTGGGACGTGGGTATACGCCGAGGGAGTGTGCGTGTGTGCTTACCTGTGGGCAGGGACAGTGTCTTCTGCAGAACAGGAGAGTGTAACAGAAAGTTGTAGCCAGGGAAGAGTAAAGACCACGCTGGGTGCCTACGAGGAAGAGTGATGGGCAGTAATTGGAGTGAACTCAATCACTGGAGTTCAAATCTGTCGTCTCGAAATATTGCAGTTTGAGACTGAGACTAGAAATGCGTGGTGCAGCGGATTATGATGGCCGGGAGCTGGCAGGGTGAATGACGCAGGAAGGCAAGGAAGCAAGCCAGTGGAGGGAGGTGACAGGTGTATTGGGATCTGGCAGGCTGTGGAGTCCAGTCTGGGGACATCGGATGCCCGAAAATCAACCAGCGTAGACTCAGTTTTCCTTCCACCCTTTCTGATCGGTTCATTTTTTTTTTTTTTGCTTGATCAAGGCTAGAAACTCCCAGACATATGCTCTTGTCTAGAAGTGGCCAGAGCCTCTTCTAGAATGCAAGCTGATTAATTTTCAGAGGGTGTTTTATGCTAAGGAGTTAGTTTTGATTGCAGACACTGCTGTCCTTCACCCAAAGCCCAGGCTACACAGAGGCGGAACAAATCTAGCAGCAAGAGGCAGACTAACTTCCAGATCGCGAGTGGCTGAGCGCGGCGCCATCACCAAATAGCCGCCACCTGGCTCTCAGTATTGCTCTGTCATCCCCAGGTTTCCTTTTGTGTGAAACAGGAAAAGCCCGCAGTGAGGAAATTTCTGGCCTCCCCCGTGGGGTGAAGGACGCAGAAAAATATAAAGTTCAAGTGAGAGTGCTTAGCTAAAGCTGTTATAGTTTTCACCCAGAGAATGTGAACTGCCCACTTACTGCGTGGGTACACTCATGAACAGGGCGTTGCAGATTGTGACTATTCAACACGAGTGCCTCACATATATTGACATTAATATGCTATATATGTTTGAGGTGGTGTATTATCTCTTCCATTTCTGTGATTAAGAACTACCTTCCAGATTCTTAAACAATGCACATTTAATATCTGATCGTCTAAGTCTCTCCGGAAGTAAATACAAGAAACTGCTGTACTTGACACTTGGATCTAGGATGCCACAGCCTAATTTTTTCAAAGCCATTTTTGTGCTAGCGGCTGCCTGACTCCAAGATGCTTCATAGCACTGCTAGCCGTGCACAGGCGTCTGAGAAAGGCAAAATGAATCTGATTAGAGGCCAAACATTTTCTATCAGCAATTCACCCTGCATAGCCCTCACTACTTCATTTCTTTTTTCCTCTTCTTTAATTTTCATGCATATTTTTCTTTAAAATGTTTTGTCATCTTATTTATTCCACAGTTGTTCTCAATGAGCAAGCATTTATTTATCCCTTAGTAACATGACCCACATGTCTTCAGCACTGTGTTAGGTTCTGTGATGAACAGAAGTCTTGCCTTTGCGTGGTTAATATTTATCTGTTACCTTGAAGAGCACGATAGAAAAACTTAATAGCTGCCGTTTATGGTGATGTACAGTTAAGTGCTTTCTTACACGGTTTATTTTTTTCCTTCTAACAATCCTAGAGGGAGTTTTCGATGGAACCAGTTGTTTGGATTCTACATCCTTTAATCTTTTTGGTATTCCATAGGTATCTTAAAAAAAAAAAGAAGCAATTTAAAGACCCAGGTTCTACTCTGGTTTTAGCAATTACTGGCGGCTGAACGTGGGCACACCAATTCAATCTCTTCATCTGTAAAATGAGGACAATAAGCCGAGCCCTAACATTTTTTTAACATGACATTTGTGAAGACCCACTAAAATAGCACTTAGAAAATCATTCTGAAAGTCACAGTATAAATGGAAAACATTAATATATGCCATGGTTTTCTTATTCTATATAGAAGGGAAACTGAAGATTTCTTTAGAACCAAGAAATAAAATGGCACTTGACAAATACTCTCCCCGGGAGACCTCTGCACGATTTTCTTGGTCTTTGTTCCTGGAATAGGAGGGCACCAAGTTTTCTTCTCTGAGACCTCATACTTATACCAGAATAGGAGGCTTGCTTGGTGGCAGGTATGGTGGCTTCCTGCTAAATGCCACTGGCACAAAACACATTGCATAATGTATTCATGCATATACCAGATGTACAGGGTCAAGGAATATTCAGGAAAAAAAGGCATATTTAAGTACTACATCGTAATTATTGAGAGTTAAGAATAGACTTTTAGCTCAATTCTAAATTTTCTTGAGCGATAGATTCATAAATCACAAACTTAGCAAATGGAGAGATAGAGAAAGAGAGATTTTAAAACTACAGCAATAGGATGTTCTAAAGCAACTGACGGGCTTTATAATTCTTGCAAAATATTTCCTTTTTAAAGTTATCTTTTCAATAGGCTGATTTTCTTAAAATACAAGTACCCTTAAATAAACATATACCTCATTTTACTGTGTTTCCCTTTCTTGTGTTTTGCAGATACTGAATTTTTTTTACAAATTGAAAGTTTGTGACAACCCTACATCAGGCAAGTACATCTGTGTCAGTTTTCCAACAGCATGTGCTGTCTCTGTGTCTTCATGTCTTCTGTGTCACATTTTGGTAATTTTCACAATATTTCAAAGTTTTCCAGTATGATTTTAGCCGTAAGGAGATCTGTGGTTAGTGATCTCTGATGTTGCTATTGTAATTGTTTTGGGGTGCCACAAACCACACCCATGTAAGACAGCAAACGTAATCCATAAATGTCGTGTCTGTTCTGACTGCTCTACCGATCGGCCATACCCCATCTCCCTCCCTCTCCTCAAGCCTGTCTATTTCCCAAGACACAATAATAGTGAAATTAGGACAACTAATAACCCTACTGATAACTCTGTAAGTGTTCAAATGAACGGAAGAGTTGCACATCTCTCACTTTAAATAAGAAGCCAGAAATAGTTAAGCTTAGTAAGGAAGATAGGCCAAAAGCTAGATGTTTTGTGCCAAACAGTTAGCCAAGTTGTAAATGCCAAGGAAAGGTTCTTGAAGGGAGTTAAAAGTGACACTCTGGTGAATGCATGAATGATACGTGAGACAGCCTCATTGCTGATATGGAGAAAGTTTGAGTGGTCTGGATAGAAGCTCAAACCAGCCACAACATTCCCTTAAGCCAGAGCCTAATCTAGAGCAAGGCCCTGACTCTCTCCGATTCTGTGAAGGCTGAGAGAAGTGAGGAAGCTGCAGAAGAAAAGTTTGAAGCCAGCATAGGTTGGTTCATGAGGTCTAAGGAAAGAAGCTGTCTCCATAACATGAAAGTGCAAGGTGAAGCCCAAGCAGCAAGTTATCCAGAAGATCTCTAAGATCACTGGTGAAGGTGGCTACAGTAAACAACAGATTTTCAATGCAGACAAAACAGCATTATAGTGGGAAAAGATGCTATCTAGGATTTTTATAACTAGAGAGAAGTCAATGCCTAGATTCAAAGCTTCAAAGGACAGGTTGACTCTCTTATTAGGGGCTGATGTAGCTGGTGACTTTAAGTCGAAGCCAATGCTCATTTATCATTCCAAAACTCCTAGGGCCCTTAAGAATTATGCTAATCGACTCTGCCTGTGTTCTATAAATGGAACAACAAAGTCTGGATGACAGCACATCTGTTTATAGCACGGTACGGTACACTGAATATTGTAAGCCCACTGCTGAGACCTGCTGGTCACAAAAAAAGATTACTTTCAAAATGTTACTGCTCACTGATAATGCACATGGTCACCCAAGAACTCTGATGGAGATACACAAGGAGATTAATGTTGTTCTCATGCTGGCAAACACAACATCCACTGTGCAGCCCACAGATCAAGGAGTAATCAAGTCTTATTATTTAGAAAATAAGTTTCATAAGGCAAGAGTTGCCACAGATAATGATTCCTCTGATGGATCTGGGCAAAGTAAATTGAAAAACTTCTGGAAAGGATTCATCACTGTAGATGCCATTAGAGCATTTTTGATTCATGGGAGGAGGGCAAGATAACAACATTAATAGGAGTTTGAAAGAAGTTGATTCCAGCCCTCATGGATGACTCTGAGGGCTTCAAGACTTCAGTGGAGGAAGACACCACAGATGTGGTGGAAACAGCAAGAGAACTAGGATTAGAAGTGGAGCCTGGAGATGTGACCGAATTGCTGCAATCTCCTGATGAAACTTGAATGGATGAGGAATTGCTTCTTGTGGATGAGCAAAGAAAGTGGTTTCTTGAGATGGAATCTACTCCTGGTGCAGATGCTGTGAGCATTGTAGAAATGACAACAAAGGGTTTAGGATATTCTATAAACTTACTTGATAAAGCAGCGGCAAGGATTGAGAGAATTGACTCCAATTTTGAAAGAAGTTCTCCTGTGGGTGCAATGCTATCAAACAGCATCGCATGCTACAGAGAAATCTTTTGTGAAAGAGTCAATTGATGCAGGAAATTTCATTGCTGTCTTATTTTAAGAAATTGCCACGGCCTCCCCAACCTTCCGCAACCACCACCCTGATCAGGCAGCAGCCACCAACATTGAGGCAAGACCTTCAGCAGTATCACAACTCGCTGAAGGATCAGATGATCGTTAGGATTTTTTAGCAATAAAATAGTTTTAATTTAGGTATGTACTTTCTTAAAAGGCACACGACTATTGCACACTTAATAGACTACAGTATAGTACAAACACAAGTTTTATAGGCACTGGGAAACCAAAAAATTTGTGTGACTCACTGTATTGCGGTGGTCTGGAACTGAACGTGCACTGTCTCTGGGGTAGGCCTGTAATTGGCTTCTGCAAAGAACCCAGTTTTTAAACAAATATTTGGTCTCATCCATAGTGTTGATAACTCAAATATTTCTAGCTGTGAATGTTATTCCATTTTATTGGTACTAACAAATTGTCACCTTTTCTCACTCTTGGAAGCAATATTTTTAAAGGAGTTGTCCTTAGAAGAATGGATTCTGCCACTGGTGTACCATCATGAAGGAACAGCACATGGCTAAATAAAATGGGCAGCACATCAATTTTTCAGAGAAGTCATAAAACACAAAAGAATTTTTGTTAATATGGGAAAAATTGTGTTTTTCAGATATTTGTCTTCAGAATATATACCATCTAAGGCAAACGACCACAGAGTAAGGCTGACACATGTACATACTCAAAAAAGTTAATTACTTTTCTCCTATATGAATGAATTTATGGCAATAGAGAATTTTTTTAAAAGTCTGTTTCTGACATTGAAATTTTCTCTAATTCACATCTTACCAATGCCTATGTAGCTGTTGTTACTTTGGGATTATTGAGTCCAACACCTGTTTGAATCCTAGCTTTTAAATCTATATTATCCATAAAAAATTTAGGAGTAAGTGAATTGTTTCAATGTTAAGTATAACCCTAACTTTTATGATTCAACATCCATCCTATGAAATCTGATACTTTTGTAGACTAGTTCAGAGTAGAGCTGCTTATTTAGTGTTTTACATTTCAACAAACTATCCATTTATTCTTTCTTTCCTTTTTTTCTTTTCCTTTGAATGAAGCATATACTATATTCAAAATTTTATATATATGTGTGTGTATATGTATACATGTACACACACACACACACACACACACAGATATATACATATGATTGCAGATAGTTAGGTGGATAAGAGAGAGACAGATCAAGAGAGGTTGTAAATGAATGCTTACACCTGCTATGGTTTGGATGTAGTTTGTTCCCACCAAAATCATGTTAGAATTTAACTGCCAGTGTAATGATATTGGGAGATGGAACCTCTAAGAAGTGGGACCTAATAGGAGATGATCATGGGGCCTCTGTCCTCATGGGTGGCTTGGTGCTGTTCTTGAGATAGTGAGTTCTCACTCTTGCCAGACTAGATTAGTTATTGCAGAGATGAATTATTTCTCACAAGAGTAGGTTGTTATAATGCGAGGACACCCTTGGCATTTGGCCCCTTTGCACAAATTGTGTTCACTTCCCCTTTGACCTTCCACCATGTTATGATGCGAAAGGAAAACCCTCACCAGAAGCCAGTGCCGTGCCCTTGAACTCTCCATCCTGCAGAACCATGAGCCAAATAAACCTTTATGTTTTATATAATAAATTACCCAGCCTCAGGTACTCTGTTATAGCAGCACCAACTGGACTAAGACACCACTGCAGAAGATTTTGTGAAATTGTTGGTACAATTAGTCTCAAGTTGATTCTATATAACAGATTGTTCTTTGTCAATGATAAAGTAGTTGTTTAATAATTTTTAATGCTTACAGACTGAAAAATTATTCATTTCCCAAGATCTCAAATACTTGAGAAGTACCCATTTACCTACCAACTGGTCTTTACTATGGTCAGCACAAATCTCTATTGGCAATAGATTTTTCCTATCAGCAAGTTTGAATCCTTGTAATAATGATGTTCTTGACCATGAAAATAATTTAAGTCCAAATATTCCTGGGCATTACTGTACCTAGATTCAGACAGTAAGTTCTGTCTCTCATTTTTGGGGTGGTGGTTCTAATATCAGCTTTATCTTTGCTGTGCTGTTTGGGTCAGCCTGGTGCACCTGCCCTTGGAGTTAATGTAGGATTTGGGTGGTGGTTTATATCATGGTTCAGTTCCTGGAGCCTTTGCTATGCTTCTTTGGGTGTGTTCAGCACATGCTCAGGTCAGTAGTGATGTTATAGAGGAAATGGCCTGAAAAAAATGGCAAAAATATTTTCTGTCTCTTTAAAACATCCTCCACTCTTTTCTGAGAACAAAACCTGCTTCCCTGCCTCAGGCCAGTGGTTGGGAGGGGCAGGGTAATGTCCTTTGTTCTTTGTGCTGCAGGAGATGGCTCAGCAGGCAGGCAGAGGTCCTAGAGGTCCTGGTGGGCCTCCCAGGTGTGCAGAGGTCGTGGGAATGTCTTAGATGGAGGTGGGACAGAGATGGTTCCATCAGAATCATAAACTATAGTTAAATAGCAATTGCCTAAAGCTGAATGGCCTCCATTTAAAAGCTCTGTATTTTTACTTATTATTAGGACGATGGCATTTTTCAGACAGTAGTCTCCATCCTCCTTGTTTGCCGGCAAATTAATAAACTTCTCTTTCCTTCTCCTCAAACCATCTGTTCTCGTTTTTCTGATGCAGCCTCAAGGACAAGTGCTGAGCTTTTGGTAACAGTAGTTGACGGCAGAGCTATGTGTTGTCTGTTTAGTTCCATCTCAGGGGAAGATCTGAGCAGGAATTTGGGCCACATTTGTAACATAAACAAAGATTGAGGTCACAGGGGAAAGAAGCTTCTAGGAGCTGCCACAGTGTTGCCTCTCACTGGCCTTTGGATCATGTCAGGGCAGGTGACAACTCAGGTGGATGCACATCAGTAGCCTATTCTATTTGTCGACATTGCTGCCTGCAGGAACACCGAGCTGGGAGAGGTGGGAGTCCACCTTCTGCTCTGCTGGGTGATTTTGCCTTGGATGCAAGCCCCAGGCAGTCTAATGTTTCTATCTGCTCCCTGTCCCCACGGTTGGGCCATCTCCAGAGGGGATCGGAACAGGAATTTGTTAGCAATTATAATCTATCTACTAAATAAGCTTATTTTTATAATTCCATTTTATATTTTCAGATAAAGTCCCAATTACAGTTTTGTCTGTTTAGCAATTAGTAGCTTGCTTTTATCATCTACCATGAAGTTTTGGTTCTAATTTTTCAGTGAATTTTGAATACCGGTTACTCTCAAGTAGGACCTTCCATAATTACCATGTGCCACACACCTTCCCAGGTATTTTACATGAATTTACATCTCAAAACAATATTTAAGCCTCATAGAAATTATGAAATGTGCAAAAGAACTAGCTGGGATTCGAGCCCAGAGCTACTTGTGTAACCACTGTGCCTCCTGTCAATGGCACAGGTAATAGACCACTGTTCCCTTGTACTCTGTGTGTCTTCTACAACCTCTGGTGTTTAAATACACTTACATCTCACTATAATTTTGTTTTTGTCCTAAAAAGAATATGGAGCAACCTGTTTTTGGAAACACGCTACCACTGTTTGGAATATTTGGAAACTTTACCATGCTGCCAGACTTAAATTCCTTTGGTACCCAGGAAGATTTGCTATTACAAACCCTCCACCACTGGCTCCTGGCACGTATCAAAGAGTCATCCTGACCTTTGACTTCTAGCTAGTAGCCTGGACATCTAGCTTGCACCTGGGTTGGCCCAGCTAGCTCAGAGCCTGTCTGTGCAGCCTTCCCAGAAACAGAAAACGGCAGTCAGCTCTCACACTGTGGCCAGCCCCTCTGCTGGGAAAAATCTCACAAGCGCTGTATGACAGCAAGCCTCCTTTGGAACTGCAGCTACAGCCCTGGCTCAGGAGTCTGTGATGCAAATACATGGTAATTAGAAATGATGTAATCCTTGCCACATGCAAAATAGGAGGGGAGATTATATGGACAAGAGTACAGATTATATTCGATCTAAATGAAGCAATAATTGACATAGGCTACTGAAAAATGCAATATACTCACAAAATTTATTTTTGAAGGAATTTGTGCAAATTGCACTCACACACACTCTCGCACAGTGATTTCTTTTCACAGTGCCCTAGTGATAAGAATTTCAATTGTAAAAAGGAGAAAGAAAGGTGAGCTTAGAAGAATAATGGCAGAGTTAGAATGGAGATAATTCAGTTGAAACAGTTTGGATTTTTTTCCTTGTACATCTCATTGTTTTCAACCATCAGTTTGTTATCTGCATGCATGTGTGAAGCCCATTCATGACATGTCTCAGGTGCAGATTTTACAGCTGGAAGTGAAGCTTCTGTAGGGCACATAGAAGAGGAGCCTCTTCTCCCAGTGCTTTATTGGGTCTGCATTTTTCCATGTCCTCTGGCCCTAACTTTGGTTCTTATGTTTAACTTTGATCCCAGGTCCGGCTTAATATTCATGGGTATTAGTAAACTGCAGAGGAAAAGGCCCCCAAGGAAGACCGGATTGTAACCGGCCTTGGCAGCTGCCCATGGGCCTGTCCCCAGCAGTCTCCACGGCCAAGTCACGTGCACAAGTGGGCGGGACTAAGCACAGTGGAAAGTCAAGGGCCATTGCTCTGCATCCACAGAAGAGTTAACTCTTTTCTACCTCTCTTGCTTTCCACTCTTTCTATGTCTTCATGAAAGCTGAATTTCCATGTGCTTTTCTGTATAAAAAATTCGGCTGACAAACAAAAAAACCCATTCATTACACCTTAGTTCTAACCTCTTGTTTTAAGAACAGCAGCATTTCAGATTTACGTACGAGAGAAAAATAGAAAATATCATTTATTTTAAGGAATATTTTATTGAAAAAAGTCATTTCTGGCCAGCAGATGACCCCAAGTAACATATTTGAAGGATTCGGTGATGACAAACCCTTGAACAACCCTATACAACATTACCATCTCTCTGGTCCAAAATATAATGTCATCACACATATTTTTATTTAAGCCATTTCCACATCAAATCAGACAAGAGATTTTAAAATTAAAGCATTTAGTTTTAGTGTTTTCCTATCCTTTGGGCTTCAAGCAGGAAGAGACTATTATTGTTGCCAAAAAAAGCTCTCAAACTCCTCCCGTGACCTGGGTGCACCGTTTGGATTCAGGAGCCAGAACAGAACACTGATCTTCCAGGAAGACTCAGCTGACAGGAAATCTGCAGGCACAGAGAACCGACAGAATCGGGGTGTATCGTCATTATTCTGTGGTGAACAAGTAAAGGCAACAGAATCATCTGTGATAATAAGACAAAAGTTAGATGTCCTAACTCGGACCAGGCAGCAGGAGGAGACCAGCGTAGACCATCCAAAGGAAGATAAAGCTGGCATTTTCAGCCTCTCTCTAAAGGAGCAACGGTGTCTCCTCTACTCTTGTCTGTAGCTCACCGTCCATCTCTATAAACGTATTTGAAGGGGGCTGTGGGGAGAGGTGCTGGAGGCAGGAAGCCCCTGGCTTGTCCTGAAGCTACTGTTCAGCTCTCCTGGGCTCCTGGGGAGAGCTGGCGGGACAGTTTACCAGAACTCTCCTTGCATGAGGCGCTGAGGAATATGCTAGGACTGAGCTTCCCCTAAGGGAAGAAGGAGTCGTGACAAGCTTGACCCAGAAACAAAGCCTTAGTCACCAGCAGGGAGCATGGAGCAGAGCCTGTCACTCAAATATGTCCCTGGTCCTTGACTGAGCCCAAGGACAGGAGAAGGCGCTGTGAGGAAAGCAGCCGAGCAGCTGTTACGCCAGCAGCTGAGCGTTTCTGTGCAGGCAGCACAGAGCTGATGTTCTTTGACCAAACTCACACAAGGAGACCGAGGTGCCTGTTCTAGTGGTATCTACCACAGACCACCACACATCTGGGCCCCTTAAGGCAGCGGTCCCCAACCTTTTTGGCACCAGGGACCGTTTTCATGGTAGACAATTTTTCTATGGACTGGGGAGTGGGGGATGGTTTCAGGAAGATTCAAGCACATTACATTATTGTGCACTTTATTTCTGTTATTATTACATTGTAAGATATAATGAAATAACTATACAACTCACCATAGGTTGGGGACCCCTGCGTTAAGGGATCCTGAGCGTCTACGGCGGTTCGGGCGTGGGATGGCAGAAGCATGACGGTGCCACAAGGCCACCATCAGAGAAGATCTGGTCATCAGAATGCCCGGAGAAGGCTGGATGGAGGCTCCAAAGGGTCACATTTCAAAGGATTCCTGGGACAATGAAAATAATCACTTACAATGATGTTCTCTTCTGGAATATATACACTTACTAATTTTCCCCCTTAATGAAATGTTTTTGATACGTTATAGTCAAGTGCCTTACACTTAGGAAGTACTAGGCTGTCCAATATAATCCATTTCCTATATTATAGGGAGAGAATCAGAATAAAATCAATGCAATGAACCCCTAGTTAGTAACTCAGGCCTTCCAAGCTATGTGCAGCTCTTGGGGTATCGAGCCCATCTCCTCTCTCGGGAAGGGCTGGCCTAGTGACAGCTGGTTAGAATAGCTTCCTGGGGATTGGGGTTCAGGGTATGGGATAAGAAATAATTCTAACAGTAGCATAAAAACAAAGGAAGGTGTGCACAGGAGGGCAAGGTTGGGGCCAGAGGAAACCCTCCAAAACCCAATGATCGGTGCAAGGTGCTCACAACCAAGCAGAAATAAAGCTACGGAAACAACGATGGATCAGAGAAACTTGGGCAAGAGGCGAAGGAGTCACACAGCTTAGGGACTTTTGGACCCCTCCCACCTTTTTACATGAGCTCAGGGCATTTACAGGGCAGGGAACAAAATCCACAGGCTTTGTGATTACATGTTGTATTCGTTTCCTGGGGCTGCCATGACAAAGTGCCACAGACTGAGTGGTTTAAACAACAGAAATTTATTTTCTCACAGTTTTGGAGGCTAGAAGCCTGAGATCGAAACGTTGGCAGGGTTGGCTTCTTTCAGGACTCTCTACTGGGCTTGTAGATGACAGTCCTCTGCCTGGGTCTTCATAGCGTCTTTCCGCTGTGTGTGGCTGTGTCCTAATCTCCATTTTTTTTTTTTTTTGAGACAGGGTCTCATTCTGTTGCCCAGGCTGGAGTGCAGTGGCATCTTCATGGCTCACTGCAACCTCAGACTCCTGGGCTCACGCGATCCTCGCACCTGGGCCCCCCAAAGTGCTGGAATTACAGGAGTGAGCCACCATGCCCAGGCTTAATCTCCTCTTTTAATAAACACACAGTTTGTATCGGATCAGGGCCCACCCATACAGCCCCCTTTTAACCTAATTACCTCTTTAAAGACCCTGTCTCCAAATACAGTCACATTCTGAAATTAGGACTTCGGCATATGAATGTTCTGTGGGGAGAAGACATAATTCGGCTCTTAACACATGTTTTTAAAACACAGTAGTCCCCCCTTACCCACAGGGGACACATTTCAAGACCTCCGATGGATGCCTGAAACTGCAGATACTACCGAGCCCTATATATGCTGTAATTTTTCCTGTAATTACATGCCTAGGAAAAGTCTAATTCATAAATTAGGCACAGTAAGAAATTAACAACCATAGCTAATAATAAAATAGACCAATTAAAACAGTATACTATAATAAAAGTTATGTGAATGTGGTCTCTCTTTCTCCCTCTCAAAATATCTAATTATATGTAACATTTTTGGAACACAGTTGACTCTGGGTAACCGAAACTGCAGGAAAAAAACACGGATAAGGGGAGATGACTGTAATTACATCGAAATATACTTATGGTTAATCTCATAAATTAATTAGTAGGGAAGTGGCCCCCCTTACATTTTTCTCTGCACTGGGAAGACACCATGGAGCAGGAAAAGGAGGTGGATGATAGTTCATGTTTCAAGGTGGACAAGCCAGAGACCTGGGCATCGCCATTTCCAAACTGGCCATCAGATACCACCTATAGTTGGGAGAGAGCTGGGCGGCAGACTATCTATCCATCTGTTCTCCAGGGGAGTCCTTCCAAGCCAAGGAAGAGGGGAGTGATGGGCAGCGGTGGGAAAAGGATGGGACCCAATCAGCTCAGTCAGTGTCTTAAGAAGGAGACGCCATCTCCATCTTGAGAGGGATCTGGCTGCAGGAAGGTTACTGGGAAGTGCTCTTGGGATCAACGTCTGTGGGGAAGGAAAGAAAGTAGGGCTGGGAGGAGAGAGGAGCTGCCCTCAATGCGGTCAATGTCATTGCAACAAAGGCCTTGGCTGTCCCACAGAGCTCTGGAGCTGGAATGGTCCCTCAGAGTTGTCCCCTCCACACACACCCTGCATTAGGCAAGGGGGCTGGATCCCCCCACCCCACACTCACTCGGGGCATTTGCCGCGTGAGGGCCATCCTCTGAGACAGGACGCCACCGAGACAAGGCAGCTCTCTTCAACAACACACTAGCTGCTGGGGGATGCGGACCCCGTTTCAAAGAGGGGATCCGAGTGACACACCACAGCGTTCACTGCAGTCAGCTCCAAATAGTGATCACATCAGCCAGAAAAACAATCAGCTGGGGTCCTACGAGAAGAGGACAAGCCCTCAGATGACAATTGGCCACTTGAAATCAATCTTTGATTGCCTGTAATCAAAAAGGAGCAGCTCCCGTGAAACACGCGGTTGTGAGGTTGGTTTCTAACCACTGTATCCTCTGAAGAAAGAGAGAGATTTTTGTAAAATGACTCATGTGACCCTGAAAGTGTCAATTAACTGCAACGAGCAGAATTCCTGAATTGACATTTGTCTCTTTAACATGACCTCTTTCTGGGCAACAGAGGATTCTTAAACAGCTGGTCCCTAAAGAGTCAGATATTTCTAACACTTTAAGCATACATATAAACATACAAAACCGTGTCGTGTCATCTT
>NW_012150285.1:9699477-9700381 GCF_000956105.1 Propithecus coquereli
GCACCTTATTTATTTATTGTATTTTAAAATTCTTTCTCTTCCTCTTTCCTGTCCCCTTCTCCGTCTGCCTGCCCATACGTACTGTCACAGCAAGGAGATATTTATGATATGTGACACAGCAAATGTATTCATAACATAAAAGCAATGATGATGATAATTCTATCAAGTGTTTTCCATAGACCAGGGACTATGCTAGCTGCTGCATATACATTATCTCATCCAATCTTCACTGTTCTCCCAAGAGACGATCTCCTCTTTTGTGTGAGGACACCAAGGCTTACAGAGTTTGTCACTTGCTCAAAGTCTCATTGTGAATCTATCTGGCTCATATCTGCCTGTGGGGACTTGAGTGCAAGCAGCCTGACTCCAAAGCTGACACAGTTTATCCACACATTGAATTTAAGCTTTTGGAGATGTTAAATGTTTTCGCTGTTTTTATGACACATTCAAATATTTTTCTAGAGAGAAACTTATTTCCTTCACATCGCCATGTGGTAGTTTCAGTTAATACTTCTTTACCACCTGTCATATGACTAATTTAGCATCAGTAGATCAGTCTGCAAATATTGTGTTTTGTATCAACAGAAGTCTCTAGCTGATTTCAAATATGCTGAAGCCAAGCCTAGAATAGAGCACGATAAATTCTCAAATCCATGATGTTTGATGTTGTTCCAGAGCATTTCCGCATATAGTTTCTGTTAATGTAAAAGGCACTCAGATGCATTAATTTTCTCTTATAGTGAACAGACCCTTTTGATTTGGGAATAAGAATGACTCTATGTCTGCCAGGAAACTGAACATTTAGATTTTGTGGATTACTGATCATGACAATTGCTCCTTCGTTATTGCAGTCTAAGCCCTGTAATCTGCCCCTGGCCACTTGGGGTGGGTGGGGATGGGGGTC
>NW_012150285.1:9700431-9704260 GCF_000956105.1 Propithecus coquereli
ACTAATTTAGCATCAGTAGATCAGTCTGCAAATATTGTGTTTTGTATCAACAGAAGTTTCTAGCTGATTTCAAATATGCTGAAGCCAAGCCTAGAGTAGAGCACGATAAATTCTCAAATCCATGATGTTTGATGTTGTTCCAGAGCATTTCTGCATACAGTTTCTGTTAATGTAAAAGGCACTCAGATGCATTAATTTTCTCTTACAGTGAACAGACCCTTTTGATTTGGGAATAAGAATGACTCTATGTCTGCCAGGAAACTGAACATTTAGATTTTGTGGATTACTGATCATGTCAATTGCTCCTTCTTTATTGCAGTCTAAGCCCTGTAATCTGCCCCTGGCCACTTGGGGTGGGTGGGGATGGGGGTCTCATGTGAATAAGTGCAGATGGTGGGAACCAGCTCCTGGTAGAGCTGCTCTGTGTACCGCAGGCTGCCCAGGTTTCTCTGCACCGGCAGAGGTGTGGTCCAAGCAAAGCATGGGTCAGGAAGCCACCGCGCTGGGCATCACAAACAGTGTCTGAGCTTCATACCAAACTGCAGAGGAGAAAACCCAGGCCAACAGCCAGAGTCTCTACCCCAACCACGCTATTACCCTGGCGCTTACCTTTAGGGTTGAACACTCAAGGGTTAAAGCTGTAATATATTTTAGCAAAGCAGATGTGTTGCAGAACCACGTCTGAGGGGCTCTTTCTTGAGCAAATGGTTGGCTTTCAGTTTTAACCTAATACCTTCTTTAACACTATGACTTTTCTAATATCTCCAGTGGGGTTTCACATCCTCAGAGAATTCCTCCTTAATCAAAAACTTTTCCTTATTCCTCTCCTCATCACTTTATGTTAATCATTATCATTTCAATTTTTTATCATTAATAATAAAAGGCCATTGCAGGAAATTGAGACGCAATACCAAAATAAAGATAAAAATAAACCACCCATACTCACACTACCTAGATATAACCTTGGTTGAAGTGTTACATTTCTTCTGAGAGGGGAAAATGGTGCCATCTACATGTTGGTGGCTCCTTAGTAAATGGCAAGCGCACCAGAGTGTCTGCGAGGATAAATGTCACTCACAGGGAAGGTAGCTTTTAGTCCTTCCATAGAGAAAAACTGAGCTTACTCGGTGGTAATATTATTCAACAACTTTGTTACCCTCTTCTTTCCTTTCCTAATTATTAGGTGTCATTTGGGCAGAACAATTTGCGCTTCAAAGCAAAGCTAGGGAACCACCACAGATAGCATAGACATTAAAAATCTAAATTAACTTAAGAATTAAAAAACGTGACAAATGCAAAAACGTGACAACAAAGCATTAAAAAACAGATCTTCATTTTTGTATTATAAAATCCAGGAAATTTATTTCATCGTATCCTTAATCTGGTGATTACTGTGTCTCATTCATTCCTCCTGGTGATTAAGACAGTGGTGCTTATTTGGGGGAGCAGGGCTGCGGTTGGATGTGGTGGGCAGCAGCAGGCGATCCTCCACCTTCGTTGCTGTTGGTTGCACAGCCAGGGCTGCCCCTGTGCCCTTCATTTCTTGCTCCACTGATTTACAAATGGCAACCCTACAGCTGGGAATCAACACAGTGGTAGACGAAGACGGGGAAAAAAAGCTCCTAATCGCTTAAATGGCCAGCCGGCCAGTGTCCAGAAAGCATTGTTATCTGAAACAGCAGAGTGACAGTGGAAACATTGATGCTGGAAGATAAAGAATCACAAAGCGGGATGAGGATACTAGGTCACTGGTGCTTAAATGTTTCATATTGTTTTCAAAGGTGCAACTTTTATTATTCAGTTCTGCAATGGTACCTCTCACAGAAAATACTAAGTAGCTTTTAGATACTATTACACTAAGCGTGACCAAACAGAAAGCGCCTTAAAGAGAAACAGTGATATCAATAATTCAGCTAGAAAGAGATCTTTGTAGGTGTCTACATGTTCATATTACATGACTGAGTCTATTTTCTCTTCATCTAAAAAATAATCACAGATACAGCACTTTGGGCTTATAAAATGCTTTCGTATATATTACTTTTTTTCCAAAAGGCAAACATTTATCGAAGGCTTGTTCAGCATCATACACTGTACAGAGAACACATAAACATTATCTAATTAAATCCTTACAAGGGCTACATAGGGTGACTTTCAGGTTAGCCCCATTACATAGATGAGGTTAAAGAGGCCAGGTAATTTCCCCATGGTTAATCACCACTTCTAAATAAGTGCTAAGAGAAGAGACAGCTCTTCTTTTTGTACTTGGTTATCCTGGAACAACTTCATGTAGACATCAGAGGATACTTTGGAAGCATTTCTTGATAAGCTGATTTTTCCAGTATTAGATATCCTGTGCTGTCTCCTTCTGTATTTTTTCTTCCCTATTTTCATCTCTTACGGAAGCAGCCGCAAGGAGGAATTTAGTGTGAACTCATAGATTTTCAAACTTTGTAAAGTTTATACTTGTTTGTAGTTTTTTTTTTTTAATTACTATTGGTTAAATGTCTCTTCCCTGCTGGCTACAAGCCCCATGAAGTCTGACTCACATCTGGTTTCTCATGATACCGTCCCTAGTATGTTCTAGTACAGTCTCTGATAGTGACTGGTACAAAACACACAGTGGCGACCACTGATCTGTTCTGTATATTTTTTTGTCCCACCCCCATCTTGCCATTCCCAGTGACACCTTCCCTAGTGGAACGTCAATTTCTCTCACCTGGACTTTGAAAGACCCTCTTGTAAGAACATTTGAGTCACCAGACACACGAATTTGAATCCAGGTTCTGCCATTTACCAGCTGTGTAATCTTGGGAAATTTTTCGAGCCTCATTTTTTCTATTTCTAAAATAGAAATGATAAAACATACTGATATAGGATCGTGTAACCAAACCCAAAAGGGCTCCGGCCCAGGTCTGGTTACTTGCTGCACAAATAGCCAATTATTGGAACAACAAGCATTGCCAAGGAAGAAAGAAATTTTAATATGAAAGATGCCAGGAGAACGGGGGAGCAGCCTCAAATTCGTCTCCCCTACTAAGTGTAGGGGCTTTTTTAAAAAGAGGGGCTACATGCATTGAGGCAGGTTGTGAGGGTTGATGAGTTCCGGCATCAGGAAGTCTGCCCAGGGGCCTTCAAAAATCTCAACTCCTTTTTCTTGCAGAAATTCCATTTTAGGGAAACAACTCAAAAAGGTCAAGTACTGATAGTTAAAGTTACAGGATGCTGGTTATCTGCCCTATTTGCCTGAGAATCTAAAACGTCAGAGGGAGAGGATTATAAAAAAACTACCAGGGTCATTGAAATTTGTTCATAGAGCCTGTTATAATACAATTAGAGGATTGAATGAATTAATATATTTAAAGTGCTCCGAAAGCACAGGGCACATCGTGAATTCTCAATGCATGTTTGGCCAGAGGAAAATGCAAAACGAGGGGCATAAAAGACAAATTTCTCTCTGATTTGTAATATGTATGAGACTGTCTACTCTGGAACTCTATTTCCTTTAAATCTCTTTTAAATCTAAATGTCTGAATTTCATTCCCCCAGGACCTGACTCTCTGTTTGAAACTAATAGCTAATCTGATAGAATAAAATATGCTAATGGTTGGTCCCTTAGGGCCTTAATGCCTTACCTCTCTGGTAATATGTTTCATCTTAACAGATCTTCTAAAAGGCCCCCTAAAAATGGTTCTAATGATGAGACATTTGAGTACACGGCAAGCAGGCTAGCGGGGTCAGCTTCCGCCGGGATTCTCACACAGTGCCGTCTTTTTCCTCCCAAATCTGTATCTGGACTCCCTCCCCTGGGCTCAGCTTCATAAACGCCTTG
>NW_012150285.1:9704310-9707023 GCF_000956105.1 Propithecus coquereli
TATAATACAATTAGAGGATTAAATGAATTAATATATTTAAAGTGCTCCAAAAGCACAGGGCACATCGTGAATTCTCAATGCATGTTTGGCCAGAGGGAAATGCAAAACAAGGGGCATGAAAGACAAATTTCTCTCTGATTTGTGATATGTATGAGACTGTCTACTCTGGAACTCTATTTCATTTAAATCTCCTTTATATCTAAATGTCTGAATTTCATTCCCCCAGGACCTGACTCTCTGTTTGAAACTAATAGCTAATCTGATAGAATAAAATATGCTAATGATTGGTCCCTTAGGGCCTTAATGCCTTACCTCTCTGGTAATATGTTTCGTCTTAACAGATCTTCTAAAAGGCCCCCTAAAAATGGTTCTAATGATGAGACATTTGAGTACACGGCAAGCAGGCTAGCGGGATCAGCTTCCGCCGGGATTCTCACACAGTGCCGTCTTTTTCCTCCCAAATCTGTATCTGGACTCCCTCCCCTGGGCTCAGCTTCATAAACGCCTTGAAGATACAGGAAACCGAGCAGACCGGCAGAGTCCTTGCTTGACATGTTGAGACCCTGCATGACTCCTTTTGTGGCCAGTTCAACTTCAACCTTGGGTTTCCTGCCATGTCCCAGTACCATTGTCCTCCTAGAAATAAGGCCTGCATTTCTCTTTCTAGTCTTGCTTCAAGAGACTTAGCACCCTTGCCCTGAGTCTTAGAGTCCCTGCTGCTTTCCTGCTGAGCTCCGACAGATTTTCCTCCATGCCAGCTCTCTCTGCTTACCTGATACTAAGTGATGCCCACTTTGGAAAACCTGTGCTTCTCTTCTACTTGCCTGTGTAGAATCCCCCTTCCCTGCCCTCACGTCAGCTGTAAGCAGGGTGCTTCGGGTCTGTTTCCGTAGGCTCTGCCTACAAAGCTCCTTCTGCTTGGCTAACCTGCCTTCTAGAACCTGCTCCTGTTATGCTTGGCCAATCCAAGAAATCATGTCTAGAAAACACGACTTTCCAGCACGCCCTCACTCAGCGAAGCTAACCGATCTCTCTCAGCTGTGATCCCAAGGTAAGAGGGATGGAGAAGAGAGGTACAGGCCAGCCTTTGTGCTATGGATCAAGTCGTGCTATGCAGAGAGCTGTTTCTTCTCTATAAGAGCTAACATCTTCCATTCCTCGAGTGAAGCGTAACTAGAGCGATGTTTAAAGGCACTTTGAGTAGTAAACACAACAAAACACTGACAAAAACAAAAGCACGATCACAAAAGAAAACCCCACTTTGAATTATAATTTACCATAAATTTTCATGATTGTATTTATTATTAAAATATTTTAACACAATTACAAAAGTTATTGCAGTTTATCTGGCATGAAATAGTTTTACTTATGACAGGATTTGTGAATCCCACTCACGTAACATCCATTTCCAAGCCTATTGTAAAATTATCTGTAAAGCTGTCAGAAATGGTAACCTAAACTTTCCTTAATGTTGAAAACAAATATGCAATAAGGAAAGTTATCATGAGGTGTGACAGATTTATGTAATCATAACTTCAAAGTGGTGAATAATCATAATTTCCACAAGATTGGGAATGATTTGGGTCTACTTTTGGAAGCATAGTCTCTGTTATACCAGAGGATTAATGACATATAGATCATCTGCCACATTTGGGAATTATTTAGAATTCTTCAGGAATTTTCCTAGCACCCCATTGTTATAAATTCTGGTGAAAATCTTTGATAAATTTGCTAATGTTTAATGAGCTTTCTATGGGAAATAGGTTTCATTTTCTAAGCAACTTATTTATGAAGGGAGCATTATATACAGCTCACAAGTGGAAACTACTTCCTTTTAAGATGTCACATGGCATGAAACAAACAATGAAAAGGACAGTCAGGGAGGACTCCTGTTTTCTCTGCATCCTCCATGAAAAGGTAACTGGCACTAGACTTGCCCAACCACTGGAAACGGCTGGAAAACTTGACAAGCTGTTTCTAAATGTTGGTTAACAGGCAGTAGAAGATCGTGACACTTGGGACAAGGAAAAGAAGTTTCATGAGCCCCTAGTTGCCCAGATTTCTGTCAGGAAGTATTTCAGAAGTGTAGCGTAAGAAGGGGGAACCCAAACAGAAAATGACAATCTCCTTGAGTTGTGAGCTATTGGAGTACATGGTGGTCAAAGCAGATAGGATTTTCCAGAAAGAGGACTGGCGAGGAGAGGGCTACACAGAAAAAAGCCCCTTTAGAATGAAGCTCCGTGAAGCAGAACAAAGAACTACCAGGGAGCTGTAAATTGAACTTTTCTAACAGCTGAGTCCTGACTGGCCAAGATGGGAGAGTCTATTATTGGACACTCAACGTATAATAAGGGCCATACCTTCGTAGTAGGGTTAAGTTATCCCTGAAGTAAAAGCTCCTCTACCTGCCCCCACATTGCTTCTTTACTATTAGATCCTGGTTTTGATCAGGGTGACAATGTGCTCAGCCAAAAACCTACTTTTTATCAGCCTTCCTGCAACTAGGTTTGGTCACGGGACGGTTTTAGGTAACTGCAATACCTAAAATCACCGTTAGGGGTTTCTGAAAAAGCCAACTCATCTGGTTTATGTCTTTGTCTCTCCTCTTCATTCTCTTCCTGCTTATTGGAATGCAAATGCAATGTTGGGTCGGGAGCAGCCACCTTGTGGCCAGTAAGTAACAAACTTGAAGGTATTGTGAAACCACTGTGCT
>NW_012150285.1:9710278-9712090 GCF_000956105.1 Propithecus coquereli
GGAATTTTAAGCTAATATATAAGGAATATTCTTTTCAAATACACATAGAACATTAAAAAACCGACTGAATTACGTCACCTATAAAATTGCAATAAGTTCCTAAAATCATATGTCCTACAGATTAGTAATTGACTGAAATGCAGTGCTATTAATAGCAAAAAGATAATTCTTGGGCATAAGATGAAAACTATAAATGACTGAGAAATGAATAAGGATGAGAAACTGCATTGCCCTTCCATGATGGGATCAGTCCAATGTCACCAACCTGCTACCAGGGAGCTGGCTGATCAACCTGGGGAATGGTGCCGTACTGGGGACTCTGTGTCTGTCTCTGCTGCAAGCAAGTTGGGCACTCAGCAACCACTGTGGCCAGATCAGCCTTGGTGAGTAAAGTCCATGGTGCCAAGCTCACACTAAGTATGAAAGTACAATTTAATGAAATAAGAACAAAAAATTAGTACACCTATTCAATTAGAAAAAAACAGCATTTGTAAAGCCTAATAAAATACTCATGTCTGATATATCTGATCAAGAAAAAAAGATAGCAAACAATGTAGTTCATTGTAGTTTTAGTAGAATGAGCCCAAGACTGTGTGTCTCCTCGTGGAAGCATTTCTTCTCTGGAACAAAGACTTCTAGGACAACAGAGCATGACACTTTGGGGACAGGAAGCAAACATTTTGCTAGTGAGTCAGTCGAGGTAATTGTGAGTGATGCCACATCTATTTCCACCCTTGGATCCCTGGCTCGTGAATCCTGGTTATGGGAGAAACAGCAGCATAGATTGGACACTGGTGCAGAGAATATAAAGCCTTCTAGAGAGCCTTGTGCCAGCCCTGCAAGGTGTCCCCACCTGGCTGGCGGTCGGTGGAGTCTTCGAAATGCCATTCCACTGCCCAGCTGCTTCAGGATGGTAGGCAGCACAGGAAAAGCAGCGAATTCCACGAGCACAGATCTGTGGCCGCACTTTCGCTGTGAAGCGAGCTCCTTGATCAGAAGCGATGCTGTGCGGAATACCATGGCCATACATACGCATTCTGTAAGCCCGTGCATGGTAGTTTTGGCAGAAACATTGTGTTTAGGGAAGGCAAATCTGCATCCAGACTAATTATCCATTCCAATAAGAACAAAACATTGCCCTTCTATGATGGGATCAGTCCAACGTCGCCAACCTGCTACCAGGGAGCTGGCTGATCAACCTGGGGAATGGTGCCGTACTGGGGACTCCGTGTCTGTCTCTGCTGCAAGCAAGCTGGGCACTCAGCAAACACTGTGGCCAGATCAGCCTTGGTGAGTAAAGTCCACGGTGCCAAGCTCACGCATAACCTCTGTCCCTGCAGCGGTGGCTACTTTGTAAATGAGCCCACTGGGCAATTTCAGGGGTGGCTGGAGAAAGAAACTGGCTGCTTTCCACAGAACGGGTCAGCCTATCCACTAGATTACTAAAATCCTCCTCTCCTGAAGTCACCCTTCGTGAGCATTCACACGAGACAGAAATATCTCACATATTTAGCCCAATTTGAGAGATCTATCCACCTACTTCTTCCCATAACTTCCTTGTAACCAATTTTCCAATCATATTCCTTCTTATTCCCTGACCATCCTGCCTAACTATTGCCCACAGCTCATGAATCACTATATAACCACGCATCTGCCCACTTCTCCTTCCAAGCAAATTAAACAACAGGTGTGCTGCTCAAAGTTCTGTCCACTAGCCGGATTTCCCTTCGGCCTGTCCTCCAGGGCTGCAGTGCTGCGGCTGTCCACTTCCAGAGTGTCTGGACATGCTGCAAAACCGTCTTTAAATCAGGC
>NW_012150285.1:9712140-9714510 GCF_000956105.1 Propithecus coquereli
AATATTTGGAAAGTATTGACTCTGATATTTAGTGAGCCTTATTACTCACAAACAGCTATGCTTTTCAGTATATTCAAATTTCCTTTTGCCAATACCCTAGCATTTTAAACATTTTCCTAAAGACCTAAAGCTTTCCTTTTTTAGATAATCTCCAATTTAGATGCAAATGATTATATTTCAGTGAAAACATATTTGTTCTTTCCACCCACAAATCAAATGCCTTCTGGACATAAAATGTAATTATATTTCGAGGTAAAAGAGAACATTATAAAATAATCAATAATCAATTTTTTAGTCTCAGCAGTTTCAGGTATTTTCAGCCATCTCAGTGATTTACATTTTACGATGATTTTCTTACATAGCACTCTTTTAAGCACAAAGTATTATTTTATGAAAAGAAATGTAATAAAGAAAAAATGCATCTTATTAAAATTGGTTACATGGGCTGCTTTCATTTCCAATAAACAAATGTAATCCAAATTGAAACATATATGTACAGCAAGAGAAAAATACTGTTAATAAAGAGTCCATCTAAATGTCAAATCCATGCAGAATTTATAGTTTTGGAAATGTTCTCCAAAATCCGAATGTCATAAACCTTTGCGTTCCAAACAGTAACCAAATGGCCAAATCTGGCTTGTGTTACCATGGAGACACACTTTGATGGAAAGACCTCTGATGAGGTTGAGCAGCGTGAATGATTAGGGGGCAGTGTTGTGACAAATAAGGATTTGTGTCAGCGAAGCCCCCTCTGCAAGAGATTAAGAGTGTGTGTGCTGTGTAGATAGCATTGTCTAAGAAAATATCTGATACAAGCTAATGTCTGTAAGTGATGAGCAAATCAGAAATGTTTTTAATATTCTCCTTGGGGTTCTTACTATTAAAATGGGGGGTGTGACAAGCACATCAATACAGTCTAAGGACAAAAGTTAGCCACAACATAATTTATTTTATTATGCTTCTCAACAAATATTTGATGTTCTAAAAAAATACTATATAATAAAGCATATACAGCACCTTTTCTTAATCCATTCATCCATTGATGGGTACTTGGGTTGATTCCATATTTGGGCTACTATGAATAGTGCTGCAATAAAAATGGGAGTGTAGATATCTTTTGATATATTGATTTCCTTTCTTTTGGTTATATACCCAGTAGTGGGATCCCTGAATCATATATTGGTTCTATTTTTACATAAAAAGTAGATAAACAATTATCATAGAATAGCCAGTCTAAGTATGATAAGATGAATGTTCTCTTATTGATAGGAACCACCCACAAATTCATATTAATTTAATTTTAGTTGCAAAATTTGGCTGCCTACTATATGGAAGGCATTGTTATGTGCCTTGGGAATACAAAGATAAAGAAGATACCATACCCTGTTCTAAAGGTGTGGTAAGTTCTCAGATATTAAATTCTGATTTATGCTACAACTTACTCTTATTAGAGAGTCAAATTAGGACCATAAGAATTCATTGAAGGGAAGTATTAATATTTAAACATGAGGATAAGGTAAGTCTTCAAGGGTCAGAAAGCCCTCAAGATGGGCAAAGAAATCATAAAAAAATGTAGCAAGAGTTTCACTAGAATAAGCAAGGGTTGAATGAAGAAAAGTGAATCACGTGTACCCACAGGTTATTAGCTGACTGTGGCTGCTACCGATTGACGGGACATGGAGAGAAATGAGAATGGGTCAAATGGCTTTCTGAGCACACGTGCCCTCCTTCCACCACAATATCCTATGAAAACATTATGTTAAAAAGAAAAAATCCATAATAGCGTGGGGAAACAAAAATCTAGTCAATGCAACAGAAATTTTGAAGAATTCTTGGTGTAAAATCAGTCAGGATCAGCTCTATGGAGAAATGTGACTTGGGGGACATCACAGCTCATCTGGGTTGAATAGGATCAGGGGACTCCAACTGGACAGTTGCATCTTGAGCTGCAAGGTGAATGGGTCTTTCTTCCTCCTGCTAAATACAGAAAGCAGAGCCCTGTGTACATACCTAATGCATCAGAGTTGGGGCTGAGCTCAGGGTACAGGAAGGGTCTTAGGAAGATGCCAACATAGGGGAGTGACAGGGAGCCTTCACTCTTAGAAAGCGAGTTACTCTTGGAGGGGGGTAAAAGTATGCAAATATTCTTGCCCTGTATGTGGAGATGACAAGAATACTCTAAATCTAGAATATAATGTGTGTGTTAGAAAAGGATGTATGTTAGAGATGTAGGAAAAACTTCCCAACAAAAGGGAAATAAATAGAACAAAATAATGATCCATCAATCTAGCAAAAAACAGAAAAGGAAAAAAAAAATACCAGAAAGCATAGAGAAAGAAAACATACCATAAAATGACATTAACAAGTCTA
>NW_012150285.1:9716355-9720284 GCF_000956105.1 Propithecus coquereli
GGATTTCCCTTCGGCCTGTCCTCCAGGGCTGCAGTGCTGCGGCTGTCCACTTCCAGAGTGTCTGGACATGCTGCAAAACCGTCTTTAAATCAGGCCTGAGCATTCACCTTCTGTCAACTGATTGCAGGGAACTCTCCCTGAGGCCACAGGAGCCAGCGGGGAGAGAGAAGGCAGGGTGGCAGGACTGGGGACTACAGGCATTTGGGCCACTTTTTCACGTAACTCATTTGTGCCTTCAGGGCCTGCTCAAGCCCACTCTGAGTATAGCACCACTTCCATTTGGTGATGGAGGGCCGCTTTGGGTGCCCAACCTTACAGCATGCAGTGGCATACCCCAAAATAGGACAAAGTTAAAGGCAGAGAGAACATATCAGATGAGCCGAACAAAAGGAAAGGCATTTGTAGCAATAACACCTCAGAACATAGAATTTAATGTAAAATATATTATGTGGGACAAAAGTCTAGGTTTCCAAATTCAGTGACAGCAGTTCCTACTGCAAGTTCCTGCCTACAGAGAAGAGTGAGCCCAGAGCTCTTCAAGGGTGTCAGGGCTCCCCTCTCGAATTCGTATCTCACAGTCAAAGCGAAACCTGTCCCAGATGGTGAGCAGGTCTAAAATGACAAATTCACTCCAACATTCCTTTCTCCACAAGCCTTTTAATCCCGTCCCCTAGAATAAACCAGGGTAGTTCTGACATTTCATGTTCATTTACTGTGGGCCACCTTTTGGTCTCTGTGTCAGCCATTCAACCAAACAAATGTTTAGAGCCCTGTCCAGCTGCCCAAGCTCTGCCACTAAATGTAGCATCTCTGCTTAGCAGGTCCATTATCGATGCACTTGGTCTGATCCAACCGTGTGCTCTTCTTCCATTATCCCACACCCTTAATAACCATTCCCACATAGATTCCCCAGATTTCTGCCTGTATACGTTGGAAAAAACAAGTAGTTCTTTTGGAGTTCAGTGTACCTCCTAAACACATAGGCCACACCTTGTACCTTGCCTTCGTGAGCCTGCTGGGACTTGTGTCTACTTAGAGGCCCAGAAGCAAAGAGTAGTTGGTGTTAAGGCTGGTCCTGAGGAGAATTAGTAGGGTCTTTCAAAGCAACTGCCTCAAGGAAGACCATTATAGTTTCAAAACAAGCAATAAAAGAAACAATAATTGTATAAAGGGCCGGTAATCCTAGCACTCTGGGTGGCTGAGGCGGGAGGATTGCTTGAGATCAGGAGTTGGAGACCAGACTGAGCAAGAGCGAGATTCTGTCTCTATAAATAATAATAATAATTGTAGAAAGGACAAATACATCATGATATATTCAAACAATAGAACTTAAACAGCATTGAGAATGAATGAACTACTGCTACATGCATGAACATGGATGAATCTCCCAAGCATAATATTGAGCAAGAGCGTCAAATGCAAAAGAGTATATACTTTTGCGATTCCATTTTATAGAGTTTAAACATAGGCAAGACTAATGGATAGTCGCAGAACTCAGGGGCTTGGTTCCCTGTGGGGTGGAGAAGTTCCCAGGAAACAGTGTGAGGGAGACTTCTGGGCTGCTGGTGTTCTTGATCCAGGTGGCAGCTACATAGTTATAAATTCGTCTTGGGAAAATTTATTGAGCTATATGCTTATGGTTTGTGCATTTTTATGTATAGATGCTTTGTTAGTCTGTTTTCTTTTCCTTATAACACGGTACCTGAAACTGGGTAACGTATAAAGAAATTTATTTCTCACAGTTAACAGAGGCTGAGAAGCCCCAGGTCAAGGGACCATGTCTCGTGGGAGTCATCTTGCTGGCAGGGACTCTCTGAAGAGTCCCAAGGTGGCACAGGGTGTCAGTGGGGAGAGGCTGCATGTGCCAGCTCAGGCCTCTTTCTCTTTTTATAAAGTCACCAGTTCCACTCCTATGATAACCTATTAATCCATTAATCCATGAGTGGATTAACTTATTCATGAAGGCAGAGCCCTCAGGATCCAGTCACCTCTTGAAGTCCCCACCCCTCAACACTACCACGTTAGGGATTACGTTTCAACATGGGTTTTGGAGAGGACATTCAAACCACAGCATACACTACACAATACTAATAAGTTATTTAAAAAGAAAATGAGTGGGTACTGAGAAAGTGAGGGTAGTAGCTGCTATAGACTGAATGTTTTTGTCCCTCCCAAAATTCACATGTTGTAACCTACACTCCGATGTGACGGTATTTGGAGGCAGGGGCTTTGGCTATTCAGTCATAAGGGCAGAGCCCTCGTAAATGGGATTGGTGCCCTTATAAAAAAGGGCTCCAGAGAACTTCCTCATCTCTTCCACCAGGGGAGGATGCAGTGAGAAGACAGCCGTCTATGAACCAGGAAAGGGGCCCTCATCAGACACTGAATCTGCCGGCATCCTGACCCTGGACTTCCCAGCTTCCAGAACCGGAAGAAATAAATGTCTGTTGTTTATGAGCCACCCAGTCCATGGTACTTTGTCACAGCAGCCTGAACGAAGTTAAGGTAGTAGCTTAGTTCATATTAATTTTTCAAGTAATGTAGCAGCTACAGAAAGAAGAAAAAGATCAGTAAACAGAAGCACTGAAAAAGAAGAGGGAAACTGTTTCAGCATAGACAAGACCAGAGCCAGTCTATAGACAAAGGGGAAGAGAAAATCTAAGGCTCTCTGGAATCGGTTGGAAAAAAGGAATCGGGAACACGGAAGAATTATCCTTGGAAAAGTTGAGCAAAGGAATATGGAAAAGTCAACAGTTCAGGAAAACTTTGAGATGGAGATTTTATGTAAAAGAGCCTCAGTCTGCTCCAGGCAGGAGGCGAATGGTGTCGGTAAAGCTGTTTCTACCTACTGTTGAAGGAAAGCGGTTCTTTGATGAAACTGAAGGTTTAGATGAGATGGTTCAGGTTACAGTGAGCGTTCCTTAATGATCACATGCCTATTTTAAATAAAAACCTGTTTTAGAACATGTTTAAAAGGACGATACTCATATTTGACATACAAACCAGAAGGGAGCATTGAATGACTTCTATTGTAACGACCTATACAAGAAAGGCCTGCCCTAGTGTCTTTATGATATGGGTTGTAGTAGTAAAAATAATTGGTAGATTTTATATCAAAAATTATCCAACAGAGGAAGCTTGGAAAGTAAGTGAGCACTTGTAGAAGCCACAATGCTGAGGGGTCACAGTGCCCCTGCGAGCCAGCTCGTCCAGCCAGCGGGGCGCCTCACATGGGACCTGTCCCGGGCCAGCATTGGCATCTCGGCCACCTGCAGTGTCCCCACCATCTGCAGTGCGCCCCGCTGTGCTGTGCCCCAGCAGTCGGTAGGATGGTCTGATGGCACCGCTGCAGCTGGCGTGGCTGCGGGCTCTGCACTTGCACACACACTGGGTTGCGCCATCCCTGGGGCTTCGGTGGAAGATGGAACTGCTGGACCAGGAGCCTCAGGGAGCCCCACCCGCACGCCAGCAGCAGTTTGGTCCCTGCCACTATGAGATGAAAGCTGGTGGAGTGTGCCCCAGACCCAGAGTGACTTTAAGGTTTGGGGAGGGGGGTCGGTGTGGTGCTGATGGAGGGCAGGTTTGCAAATGGAGCAGCCTAATGAAAAAATTTAAGCTGAAGAAATGGAAAGTCTGTGGCTCTCAGGACCAAGTTAATTTAGCATACAACTGAAATTGACAGTGAAACAATGAAGTGCAAAACCACCAGCTAAACTTCTCTTTGCTTCAGAATCACAATGGCAGAAGGATGTTCTTCCCGGGGAGGAATCAGTCGAGATGGTGTGGCTTTGGGTCTGGGCAAAGATTGTGTGGCCTCCTTAGAGGAGCTGTTATAATGTTAACCGTTTGTGAATTAATGAAAATAAAGTGATTTTCTTCCGGAAAAATTAAACAAAACGATACATACTCTACCAAATATAGATTATTTT
>NW_012150285.1:9734689-9737042 GCF_000956105.1 Propithecus coquereli
GAGATGTGTGTTGTTACTTTCATTTTACAGTTAAGAAACGTAAAGTTCAGGATAATGTAGTAGTTTGGATCTAAATCCAGATTTATTTGACTCCAAAATCTGTGTTCTTTTATTTATCCTATTCTTTTTCCCAAAAAAGAGAAGGTTGGAACTATTGAACAAAAGAATGTCTGGAGATTATCAAGTACATTTCAACTCTGTATCCAGTTCCTGTTACTACTGCCAAAGATTTAAACAACCATAAAAATAGCTTATAAAATAGCAAAACTCTAGATGCGCTATCCTCAAACTTGGAGTCTGAATAACAAAATTCCTCTATAATATATTTAATGGCATTTAACTAGCTATGTAAGTAGAAATTCTACTCAGAATGGAGCCGTTGTGTTGGCTGACGGACATCATATGGGAAGTTGCTTATAGAACTCATGCCTGGAAGCCCCCTACCCTAAAGCTACTCCCTCACTTACTGTTTTTGTCCCCTTTTGATGTTGACGTGACAGCTAGTTAAAAATATAATTCTGTTTGGACAGGTAGGCATGGTTAATCACTAAGGTATTGTCAGCCATTTACACTTCATCTCAAATTAGATCACCAGATTAACAAACTGGCCACTTAACAGGCCCTTCCTAGGAAATAGAAAAATTGAAGAACATTGAGCAAGTTTGGCTAGAATTCTGCATTGAAAGACAATTCTGGTGTGAATAACCCTCCCCCCCATTAAGATGCCTTTCAATTCTGAAATTTTGTAATAAAATAATGTTATAGGTAGGCAGACTTCAATTTTCTAAGTCATTTTTCTTAGGATCGACTTTGCATGAAAGGAAAATCAATCAGTATGAATTTCTGAGACTTCAAATATGGGAAAATCGGGCAAACAAAAACACCCACCAAAACCTCTGAACAATGTCCCTTCTCAGTGTGGCCTTTCTGGCCAGACGTTAGCATCACTGAAGAGTGCATTAAACTCCATGCACCCTCTAGTGTGTCCCTCTGGAAGTGCAGCCGCTAGTCCTATGCTTACGTAAGTATTTTCTTTTGTAAGAAGAGAATTTCCGAAGAAGCTGTGCTTAAAATCTAGTTTACCCTGCATAGCCAACTCGTACTGGGTTGTTTCTCCAGGGTTCATACATATCTATTATTTTATCTTATTTACTTCCCACTTGTTCTCAAAAGTGGCTTACAAGATTGAATAAAATATGCCACAATTGGAAATGTCAGACTGTGTTGCATAATCAAAGGAGACAAGAGTGAGGCAAAGAGATCAAGAAATTAGATCAAAATACATTAAATAACGACTGACCATCCTTCTGTCAACAGGAGGACATACATAACCATACAACTATACAACTATAGGTTGTATAGTTAGCTGTATGTATTCATATTAATCAGGCTATACCAGGTTATGCCATGGTAAAGACCATTCCAAAACCTCAGACACTTACGACAACCATGCTTTCATTTCTCTTTCAGGTTACAGGTTTCAGGTTTCTCTCTGGTGTCTACGCTAATGGAGCAGCCCTTGTCACTCACTCGGGCTGTCACTGTGGCCGAGGGAAAGAGCTTCCAAAGGTCTTGCATTAGCAATTAGATGTTCTGGTCTTGTCAATTCTACTCACTCCCGTTGGCCAGAACGCGCACCTTGTGACTACACCCACTCGAGGGGTGGAGGGTCTAGTCTTCCACGTGGAACGAGACATTGGTGGGCAGCTGAAGGCCCACGACAGTGGTCTCAGTGAGGGTACAAAAGGAAAGCAGAACAGATCTGACTCAAAGTGTTCGTGAGATAAAAGCAAATACAACAGCTCAGAAAAAGTACAACTATTTTTGATTCTAGGTGCAGATGGGAATTTTTCCAGGCTTCCTTATAAAGAGGAAAAAGTGTAACATAAGTTATATCTTTATAACGCATTCACCGCCTTTTCTATAAGGCCCTTACATGCGTTTATGACATTTAGCAATCTATAATTTGTTTAAACAAACCCTAGAAAGGCCAAATTATTGTAGTTTAGGTGTCTAGTGGCTACCTCTCTGCCAGGCTTTTGATTCAGGGACCTATTGAAGCATTCTGCCCTGCATATTGTGTTTGATCATTTGGAGGGCAGTGAACACGCAGTGGGTTCTCTAGGCAGCTCTGGACAAAAGCAAAGATGCTGCCAGGTGAGAATCGACTCAGCTTTCTTAACAACTGTCAACCATGGGTCAGTCAGTCAACATCCAAACATGGAAACCAACAAGGGCTCTTGCCTAACCAGCAATCCAAGCTACTGAGGTGGTCTGAGGGAGAACCTGGTAATTGAGCCAAGATCATCCTCAGCTACTTCTGAATTTTCCTCCGATAAATGGTCAATGAATA
>NW_012150285.1:9737092-9739035 GCF_000956105.1 Propithecus coquereli
ATATATATATTTTATTGGCTTGGCTACATATTCTAATTGGTCAAAAAATAACATGTTGTAGATACTGTTTGCTGATTTAAAGCATTTTCTATCTCCTGTGAGATAGAGCCCAATATTTTTTGTCTGTCTTTATCTCCCAACTAGTCATAACTAAACCTTTAGTTGGACTTTTCTTCTTTCTATTAGGTCTTGCTTCTGGGCGATGGAGTATAAAGTAAGATCAATGAATTCCATGGGCATCTGTGCTCATTGCCACATTTTTTTTCCGTGAATTGAGGTTTTGGTCAGAAGCAGTGATTTGTGGGACATCAGGATGGTGAATAGAGCATTCTGTGTGTGCACAAAAAAACTCAAAACATGTTGACTTTAACTTTGAAAATGACAGTTTACGATAATCGAATTTAATCAGGTACACAGTTATTTTGCTAGACACTAAGATAGTATACGATCTGGGAAGTCTGAACATTTCTTCTGAAATGTTCTGAATGGTTCTAAAACTGAACATTTCTTCAAAGCAGTTTATTATTCTATTGAAAAGACTAATTTTAAAAATGAACCTTGTGTCTAAACAACATAAGGATTTTAACTATATTCTCTTAGTCTAAATTTTCATCTCCTTTTCATGTGGAATCATGTGAATGGTAAGATAGAGCTGAGATAGAAATAAGGCTTATCAGAGAGGATGGAAGCTGTCAGCTAAAGTGTTCTCCACCGACCCGCTCTCCCTGGGGGACCAGGATGCCAGGACCTTTAACAGTGAACAGCTGCCGCAAGTTTCGACTGTTCTCTGGGTTCTAACACCAAACCCAGATCCACTCTGCCGACCTTGGGCATCTCACTGTTAGACCCTCCATTGGCTGCTTCATTTCACCGATACTAACTAAAAGCACCATTTCAGTTCTATATATCAGAAAAGCAATTTAAATAAATTCATTTTCTTCATGGTCCTCGCATTTGGCAAAAGGTTTAGCAGAAAAGAGAAAGTTAACATCTTTTTGAGACATTCCAAGTACTTTTCATAAGATGTAAGACTTTCCCCAAGTCTTTGAGATGTGTGTTGTTACTTTCATTTTACAGTTAAGAAACGTAAAGTTCAGGATAATGTAGTAGTTTGGATCTAAATCCAGATTTATTTGACTCCAAAATCTGTGTTCTTTTATTTATCCTATTCTTTTTCCCAAAAAATAGAAGGTTGAAACTATTGAACAAAAGAATGTCTGGAGATTATCAAGTACATTTCAACTCTGTATCCAGTTCCTGTTACTACTGCCAAAGATTTAAACAACCATAAAAATAGCTTATAAAATAGCAAAACTCTAGATGCGCTATCCTCAAACTTGGAGTCTGAATAACAAAATTCCTCTATAATATATTTAATGGCATTTAACTAGCTATGTAAGTAGAAATTCTACTCAGAATGGAGCCGTTGTGTTGGCTGACGGACATCATATGGGAAGTTGCTTATAGAACTCATGCCTGGAAGCCCCCTACCCTAAAGCTACTCCCTCACTTACTGTTTTTGTCCCCTTTTGATGTTGACGTGACAGCTAGTTAAAAATATAATTCTGTTTGGACAGGTAGGCATGGTTAATCACTAAGGTATTGTCAGCCATTTACACTTCATCTCAAATTAGATCACCAGATTAACAAACTGGCCACTTAACAGGCCCTTCCTAGGAAATAGAAAAATTGAAGAACATTGAGCAAGTTTGGCTAGAATTCTGCATTGAAAGACAATTCTGGTGTGAATAACCCTCCCCCCCATTAAGATGCCTTTCAATTCTGAAATTTTGTAATAAAATAATGTTATAGGTAGGCAGACTTCAATTTTCTAAGTCATTTTTCTTAGGATCGACTTTGCATGAAAGGAAAATCAATCAGTATGAATTTCTGAGACTTCAAATATGGGAAAATCGGGCAAACAAAAACACCCACCAAAACCT
>NW_012150285.1:9739085-9740287 GCF_000956105.1 Propithecus coquereli
GTGCATAGACAACTATATTTTATTGGATGTTCCTCATCCTTACAATTTTGGGCTTCTCTTCTAGAGCCTTCTTAATATAGTTCTTGGTTTGTGGTGTGTTGGCATCAACTAGCATGGTTGAATGTGCACTTGTAAGAAAGCATTTAGATATTTAAGATCCTACCAGAAATGTCTGTCAACGAATTTTGATTATTTCACTGGGCATTATTTACTGAACTCTACACTGGATGGTATGAGGACCAAAAAGAGTTAACTCTCCCCACTCTTCAGAACTGTACTCTAATAAGGGGACAAGACACACACTTGCACGTTTATTCATTCATTCATCTGCTTAGTCACACGTATGTCAAGTCATTCAGCAAACGTTTAATTGAAAAAACTCTCCTTGGTTGGGCATCCAATGATGACTATGGCACAGCTCCTGTCCTTGAGGAGTTTACAGCTATGACAGGAAGCAAATGTAAATAACTACACTCTAAAGCAATACTGAGTTCTGCCCCAAGTGTTGATAGCAAGCCCAAGTATTAGCAAGTGTGAAATTTCTATTTTAATAATTTGCTACCTTAATATTCCTGGGCAGAAAGGGCCTTCATAAAGCACGGCAGTCCTGTAAACAAAGAATTGTCTCAGAAATTGCCGATTAGAATTTCAGCTCTGTACTTCCCACTCGATGATCTTGAACAAGACACTTAACTGGCCACACCCTAGTTTTCTCATCTATACTTTGAGAACAATAGTGCGTCTCCCACCAGTCTGTCATGAAGACTAAATGGGACATTGCAGATGTGGTCCAGATGTTCCAGGCCTGTGACTACAGAACAAGGTCACACTCACTTTCATATTCCCATTACATGACTCTGAATCTCCTAAAATCCCCCCAAACAGGAAGCCCATTTCTCAGGACCTAACCCTTGACCCTTTACTCTGGAATGTTCAGGAATTGTAGGGTGCTTTCTTAACCATGAGGGTTGACTTTGGGTTTTCTGTTCTGTTCCATTGGTCTGTGTCTCTATTTCTGTGCCAATACCACGCTGTTTTGGTTCCTATAGCCTTGTTGTGTAGATTGAAGACTGCGAATGTGATGCCTCCAGATTTGTTCTTTTTGCTTAAGGTCGCGTTGGCTATTCGGGCTCTTTTCTGATTCCAAACAAAGCGTAGACTTATTTTTTCTAGATCTTCGAAATATGACAATATGGAAGGAA
>NW_012150285.1:9741538-9744037 GCF_000956105.1 Propithecus coquereli
GGAAGAGGTGCTCAGATTTTGGAGGCTTGACCCCATCTGGGCTGCCGGCAATAAAACTTGATGACTCTCCAACTCTCTGCGTGCCGCTTGGTTATTCCCCTGGGACCGGTCACTATAACACTTGCCGTAACAGAAGTACACATTATTATCCCAATATAATGTTTCATTTCTTTTCTGTGTGATTTTGGTAAATAGAATTTTACTTGTTTCTCTACCAACCAGATTATATGATCTAGGTTTGTGTTATGCAGGAGTGAAACAAGCAAAAAATTCCAAAGAACAAAAGACCAAGTATTTCATCCAGTCCTAATTTTAATGCCGTTTGTCTTTCCTGAAAATGTGTCAGTGTTTTTTTTCCCCTTTCTCATCTCTCCTAAACCTACACTGTCAGGACGGTCTCTAGAGTCCTTCAGCCTAGTTAAATTGCTGGATAGAGAGAGAATTGTTTCTTCTGTCTCTACACACTCCATAAGGCCAGTATAAATTGAAGGGTTGCTATTTAGTTTTTAGTTAAAATGCATTCAGGTTTTGATTGACACGTAATATTAATAATTACGAACTATCATTAGTCCCCTCCAGCCCCTGTGCCCCTTCCCTCTTATTCTCAACAGATGACCTTGCTTTTCTCTTTCCTGAAAAAAACATAGATGTCACGTGTGGGGATTTTCTCCCTCCGCTGCCCTCTCTGCAAACCTCTCTTCCCTCTCACCTGAGCGCTTTCTCTGTTGTCTCTACTGACCGGATGCCTGTCTCGCACCGGCCAGTCCTTGGCGCATATCAACTCCCACGTCGTACTCTCCCTCCTCTGACCTCTCCCCTTTTGCAGAGAAGCTTCAAAGACAGAGTCATACAGTCATTGTGTAGAGGGCCCTGACCCCATCTACTAAAATATACCCAAAGAAGTCTTTGGAGAAGACCATAGCTGGGTGAGATAACTCGCTGTAAATCCTGTAGGATTCCCGGTATTTCAGAATCCATCTCAACAGCATTTCTGGTTTTATTCTTGCCTTTCACAACCAAGAAAAGCAACTGCCATTCTGAGAATACTGACATGGGCAGCAGCTCCTTCCTCTGGTTCACCCCAAATCCTAAACTCTGCACCAAGTTCCTGTCTTCAGCTCCGTGTCTTGAGATGTGAGCAGCCTGCCGGGCTCTCCTCACCCCCAGTCCTCGTTGAAGTTTGCTCTTCCTCTTCCATTTCCTCAGGGCACTCATTTCCCGCTGCCTGCGGAACTGGGGCATCCTCCCTGGTCAAGATTTAACTGCCAGGCAGGTGTAGTGGCCAGCATTTTGGGAAGCAGAGGTGGGAGGATCCCTGGAGGCCAGGAGTTTGAGACCAGCCTGGGCAATATAGCAAGACCCCATCTCTAAAAAAAAAAAAAACCTTAACTGCCAACACCTCCTCCCCTCCCCCAGAACTGTATCCCCCTGTCTCCAGGACTGTCCCTCTCACTGCTAGTATTGTACTGCTTATCTATTTCCTTTGTTAAAAATAACTAAGGTTTTCATGTTTTCATGCAATTTCTGCTAATTTCCCAGGATTAAACGGCCAAAGGAACAAGATAGCCAGAGGAGGTACTGGGGAGAGGAAAAGAAGAGGGAGAAAGATTACAGAGAGGACAGAGGGCCAGGCTTGAGAGGTTTGTCAGTAGAGTAGGGGCGATTCAATTTTCTAGTTCCCCAGTGAGATTAATAAAAATAGGAAGCAAGAAACACAGATTCCTCTAGCTTTGTTGAAACTTATTTAATAATATATATAAAATAATACAAGTAGATTTCCCAGAACTGAATCAAGAGCAAAAGTTTCCACAGTGAAAGTGTCTAACACAATATATGAAAAAGATCCACACCAAGGCACTCATCATGTAATTTCAGAGCACTGGAAACAATGAAAAGATATTAAAAGCTTCCAGGGAGAAAAAGAGGAAATCACACAAAAGGTTCAATAATCTGAATAACATTTGACTTCTCAAAAGCAATGTCGGAAAGTGAAGACAAGGGAGCAATAATGTCAAAACTTTAAGGGGGGAAAAGTCAACTCAGAAGATACCCAACCAAAATATCAGTAAGTGTGAGAGAAAAAGAAGACATTTTCAGGCATGCAAGTTCTAAAAAAATTATGTTCTGTATCTCTTTCTCAGGAAAATAATCAAAAGAATTAACCACAAAAGAGCTTGTCTTAGATATAGGAAACAGATCCAACACAGGAGAAAAACAAGGGAAATCCTCAGGACAGAGGTGAAGTGAAATCTCAGGACAACAGAATATAACAGACCTTCAGAACAAGTTCCTATTGGACCAGGAGGATGGAAGGCCCCAGGAAGAACTGCTTCAAGAAAAAAAAGTGAAATTAACAAATTAACCAAAGCATTTGAAGGCATGAATAAGATATTTACAACTCTGGAAGAGAGTACCCAGATGAATTACAGATACGTACAGAGACAACGAAACAACTCTAGAAAAAAATGAAATGTTGGGTAAGACAGAATATCAGAGCAC
>NW_012150285.1:9746872-9749321 GCF_000956105.1 Propithecus coquereli
GTTAAAGCCGGTCTCTGAGCAGAGCCCTGCTGCAGGGCTGGGCCCCAAAGGAGGTAGCCAGAAATCCAAATTACAGTTTTAAAGGGGGATGGACATCCAGGTCTGACACAGGCTGCAGCTGGCATTCCACATAGGTTCCGGGCTTAAGGCAGCAAGAGCATGGCCAAATCTCATAATTGGTGAGACTGGACCTTCCAATGTCCTATTAAATTTGCTTCCAGTTGGCTTAAAGACTGAGGGGGCCTGAACCCATGGATTGAATGCCCTTGGTATCTGGAGCTGAGCGGGGATGACAAAGTCAGGGAGTGTCAGGGGCCACCTGAAGCCCTCTCTTGACACAGGTTCCAGGTTCCTAAGAGGATGAACGGGAGTCCCTTTAGCGATGTCCTCCTTGGTTCGTTAGCCCTCTCTCAGAACGACCTTTCGGAGTTTGTCCTACTTTTTATTGGAAAAGTGCTTGAGTTTTCTTTAAATATTTTCTTAAACATTTAGTGGACTTTTGCAGCCCTAAATTCGTATTGAGATCTGAGGTTGGGAACCAGGCTGCTAAGAGTTCATCATCTTGAACTCCACTTTGTGGTGCTTTGTGAAGCAAGATAAAGACCTCAGCGTTTCATTGCCTTACTGCAAAAGGAGGGCGGGGAGCTGTCAATGTGGGCATTTGTGCCAGATGTGCTATACTGCAGCAGTTTAATAGCATTGAGTCCCTGTGCTTAAGGAGTTAGGCAGGAATTTGTGTGTGGATTTATTTCTCCTCCCCTCCCTCTCTCTCAGCTAACCACACACTCACAAAGCTAATAAATGCTATCCACATTAATGTTATTCATTTATGATCAATGACAATTTACCAAGAAAATTCTGATTATAAAGGTAATAAAAACCCCCACCAAAACTCCATTTTCTCAAAATATGCTCTCCTGTGAATGGCTGTCTATCTTCAGCTAATATTCGTTCACATAAACCCTCAGTATATAATTCCATCACTAGAACTGCTAGAACCAGGGTTCGCTGGGATTTTTAACCACATACACAGAAGATTTTCTAGCATATAAAGAGTGACTTTGTGATCCTATCCTGCTGCATTCTGTCTTCTGGTGTTAAAACATACCTAGAAAGTTCATACCTTTGAGGTTATCAAACACCTCTATTTTGCCTCAGCATTTGGCCAGCCATAAAAACAATTTGTTATCACACATGCTTTTGCTTGCAAAGATCAGCACTGAATTTCATAACAACGTGCTGATGACAAATTGCTGTCCTGTTCAGGATGTCAGGGATTTCCAGTGGAGTCATTTCTGGTATGATAGAACAGCCTATTCAGGTGACATATTTGATGGAATAATTTCATAATGATGGCTTAGAAACTAAATTACTCATCTTCAAAATGAAAAGGTGAAAACTTCACATTTTTAAAACTGAGTTGCCCTCAGCATTTTGAAAATAATATTTCTACATTTAGGCCCTAAATCCCCTTAAAGATGATTGAAGCACTGGAATGAGAAATTGAGTTGGAAATGTATGCTTTTACATCTAGTAGTTCTAGCTCATATACAATCAAAGTAATAATGGTGGCCAACATCTACGGGATGCTTTTGGTGTTCTGGTCATTATTCTAAGTATTGTCTCATTTATTCTTCCAATAGCCCATTGGGTACTTTCGTTCTACCCATTTTAGATGAGGAAACCAAGACCACAAAGGTTAAGCACTTGCCAAGGAGTATACAGCTAGTAAGCAGGCATTTGAATTCAGGCAGTGATATCATAGCCCATCCCTGAACTTCTACAAAAATGTCTGTCAGTCATGAGAGAGTCTACTGTCTTATGTTATGACAAACAAAAAACCAAATAAATGCACTAATTTCCCCATAATTTTCAGGAAATTACATTATAGTAGGTGTATCAGTTTCTTATGGCTGCTGTAACAAATGACCACATACTGGGCGGCTTAACTTAACGCAACAGATATTTATTCTGCCCGAGTTCTGGAGGACAGAAATTAGAAACGAAGGTGTGTACAGGCCACACTCCCTTTGGAGACTCTGGGGAAGAATTCTTTCTTGTCTCTTCCTACTTTCTGGCGGCTCCAGGGGTTTCTTGTGGCCACATCACTTCAATCTCTGCCTTTGTCTTCACAAAATCTTCTGCTTTTCTGTCTGTGTTGACTCTTGTGTGTCTTAAAAGGATACTTGTCATTAGATTTAGGGCCTGCCCTAAGAATCCAGGGAGATCTTATCTCAAGATCCTTAATTTAGCTGAATCTGCAAAGATCCTTTTTCCAAATAAGGTCATATTCACAGGCTCTGGGGGATAGGATGTGGACATATCATTTGGGGACTGTCATTCAATCCATTACAGTGGGTTGTAAACAATAATCATCATCATTTGAAGCATTTACTATTATAATTATTTATTATGTGTCAGTTTCTTTGCTAAACTTTTAATAAATCTC
>NW_012150285.1:9749371-9749825 GCF_000956105.1 Propithecus coquereli
CAAGAAACCTTAAATGCTGTCAGAAGGCCACCCCCCACTTGTTTCTTGCTGAATTAATATTAATATGGTTTTATTCTCTGTGAGCATCAAAATCCAGGAATCTATATTGTGCTGCCACAACTTAGCTCCCAACCAACTTCTGTCATGGGATTAAAGGCTACAGAGTAGCCTACTTAGTGTTGCAGACTTTGACCTAGACCCGATGGCCTGAACCCTGTGTATTCTGCCCTTTGTTCAGGCAATAGCTTAAAGAAGCTCATTTACATCACACTCTTATCCTGAGTGAAGAGCACAGTGCCAGTCATCACAGGCATCCCAAAGTCCCTGTCCTTTGGCCAATTCTCTGATCCCCTTTAAAGAGGTCATTTCCAATGTCATGAAGTATAAGCCTCCTTTTGAAGGAGAAAACGTTTCTGATAATCTTCCATGTCAGTCATTGTGTTTTGTTAACCAT
>NW_012150285.1:9761395-9761845 GCF_000956105.1 Propithecus coquereli
TAATCCTAATGAAATACCTCAAGAAAAATAAAAATAGAAGGAGTAGTGGTAGTTCCTAACCATTTTAATTGGTTTTTATTAGAAGCCAATATCAAGCATTCTATTACAATTATAAAATACCTAGCAATTCCACTACTGGGTGTAAATCTAAAGGAAATGAAATTAGTATATTGAAGACATATTTGCACTCTAGTGTTTATTGCAGCACTATTCGCAATACCCAAGATATGGAATCAACCTAAATGTCCATCAGTGGATGAATGGATAAAGAAATCATGGTACATACACGCAATGGAATGTTATACAAACACAAAAAGAATGAAATGCTGCCATTTGCAATAACATGGATGGAACCGGAGAACATTACGTTAAGTGAAATAAGCCAAGCCCAGAAAGACAAATCTTGCATGTTCTTACTCATATGTGGGAGCTAAATATTAAAAACAATTG
>NW_012150285.1:9761895-9763268 GCF_000956105.1 Propithecus coquereli
TGCTTCAAGGTGTAGACCTTTTAGCCGATGCTGTAGCTGTTACAATGGGGCCAAAGGGAAGAACAGTGATTATTGAACAGAGTTGGGGAAGTCCCAAAGTAACAAAAGATGGTGTGACTGTTGCAAAGTCAATTGACTTAAAGGATAAATATAAAAATATTGGAGTGAAACTTCTTCAAGATGTTGCCAATAACACAAATGAAGAGGCTGGGGATGGTACCACCACTGCTACTGTACTGGCACGGTCTATTGCCAAGGAAGGCTTTGAGAAGATTAGCAAAGGCGCTAATCCAGTGGAAATCAGGAGAGGTGTGATGTTAGCTGTTGATGCTGTAATTGCTGAACTAAAGAAGCAGTCTAAACCTGTGACAACCCCTGAAGAAATTGCCCAGGTTGCTACAATTTCTGCAAATAGAGACAAAGAAATTGGCAACATCATTTCTGATGCAATGAGAAAGGTTGGAAGAAAGGGCATCATCACAGTAAAGGATGGAAAAACACTCAATGATGAATCAGAAATTATTGAAGGCATGAAATTTGATCGAGGCTATATCTCTCCATAATTTATTAACACGTCAAAAGGTCAGAAATGTGAATTCCAGGATGCCTATGTTCTACTGAGTGAAAAGAAAATTTCCAGTGTCCAGTTGATTGTACCTGCTCTTGAGATTGCCAATGCTCACCATAAGCCCTTGGTCATAATTGCTGAAGATGTTGATGGGGAAGCTCTAAGTACACTCATTTTGAATAGGTTAAAAGTTGGTCTCCAAATCGTAGCAGTCAAAGCTCCAAGTTTTGGTGATAATAGAAAGAACCAGCTTAAAGACATGGCTATTGCTACTGGTGGTGCAGTGTTTGGAGAAGAGGGGTTGACCCTAAATCTTGAAGATGTTCAGCCTCATGACTTGGGAAAAGTTGGAGAGGCCATTGTGACCAAAGATGATGCCATGCTCTTGAAAGGAAAAGGTGACAAGGCTCAAATTGAAAAACGTATTCAAGAAATCATTGAGCAGTTAGATGTTACAACTAGTGAATATGAAAGGGAAAAACTGAATGAACATCTGGCAAAACTTTCAGATAGAGTAGCTGTATTGAAGGTTGATGGGACAAGCGATGTTGAAGTAAATGAAAAGAAAGAGTTACAGATGCCCTTAATGCTACGAGAGCTGCTGTTGAAGAAGGCATTGTTCTGGGAGGGGGTTGTGCCCTGCTTCGGTGCATTCCAGCCTTGGATTCATTAACTCCAGCTAATGAAGATCAAAAAATTGGTATAGAAATTGTTAAAAGAACACTCAAAATTCCTGCGTTGGCCATTGCTAAGAATGCAGGTGTTGAAGGATCTTTGATAGTTGAGAAAATTATGCAAAGTTCCT
>NW_012150285.1:9763318-9765687 GCF_000956105.1 Propithecus coquereli
ATCTCATTTAATTTTCATGACAGTCCTATATGGCAAAAACTGTTATTACTACTAATCTGCAGATAAGTAGAGCGAGGTCATATAATTTGTCTCATGTCAAATAGGCTAACAAGTAGCAGAGTTGGTTGTCTAAATCTAGAACACATTTGCTTAGCTACATTTTCACCTTTATTTTCAGGAAAATATAGCTATGGTTCTTTTGTGTAGAGATAATTTACTAGCAGGGTCAGTACCTGTCCGTTTTAGATAATAAAAGCCTCAGCTGCATACAAAGGCAAACTTGTGTTTCTGTTTTTGGTGCAGCAAGCACATCCAAAATTGGTAGGTAACTGACCTCTAGAAAATGAGTTTTAAATGCGGTGGAGAATTCAGCACAACCAAGTTTTCCTTTGCAGGAAACTTTTTTTTTTTGAAAAAAATTTTTTTAGGCACAAAACAGGTGCACCTTTGCAAGAAACCTTAAATGCTGTCAGAAGGCCACCCCCCCTTGTTTCTTGCTGAATTAATATTAATATGGTTTTATTCTCTGTGAGCATCAAAATCCAGGAATCTATATTGTGCTGCCACAACTTAGCTCTCAACCAACTTCTGTCACGGGATTAAAGGCTACAGAGTAGCCTATTTAGTGTTGCAGACTTTGACCTAGACCTGATGGCCTGAACCCTGTGTATTCTGCCCTTTGTTCAGGCAATAGCTTAAAGTAGCTCATTTACATCACACTCTTATCCTGAGTGAAGAGCACAGTGCCAGTCATCACAGGCATCCCAAAGTCCCTGTCCTTTGGGCAATTCTCTGATCCTCTTTAAAGAGGTCATTTCCAATGTCATGAAATATAAGCCTCCTTTTGAAGGAGAAAACGTTTCTGATAATCTTCCATGTCAGTCATTGTGTTTTGTTAACCATTATTTGAGAAAATACATGATGACCAAAACTACTACAAATTCAATCACACATTTAAATGCATGTATACTACTCTACTGGTAATCACAACCTTACCTATGTGAATTCGATGTGTATTGGTACATCCTTGTGCAGATTTTTTTTCAGTCTATAAACAAAGTTTGGTCCATATATGAATTCACAGACACCTTATAATAGCTCCATGATATCCAGGAGTTCATAACAAGTAAGTTTAATATAACTATACTTTCCTAAAACCTTTAAAGCTGTTATCGACCGTCCTCCTCACACTTCCAACTCCTCCCAACACCACGGAAACCTGTGAGATCTTTACAACTTTGAAGCCCAGACAAGATCCGAAGTAGATAGACCCTATTTCAAAACTACATGTACATGCAGAAATGTTTAGGGATGAAATGTACCGATGTGTGCTTCAAGAAATGAGATGGATAGAAAAATGGCTAGATGAAAACATAATAAAGCAACTATAGCAAAATCTTAACTATTGTAGAATCCAAGTGGTGGATATACGTGTACTTACTGCATAATTCTTTCCATTTATGCCTATATGTGAATATTTACATAATAAAATGTTGAGAAAATGCATGTATGATGCTTATAATTATTTTGCAGAGAGAGATTATATACGATACTGAGATATCATTACACAAATTCACAAAATAAAATTCTAGTTAATTTTTAATCTTAGGATCAGCTTCTTTCAGTCTAGGAGAAGGCTCATCTTGTGACTCTTTTCCATCTGCTGACCCCTGATTTCTGTTTGGAAAAACCCACAGAACATCTGCCATAGGCTAGGACCTCAAGGACGGGAAGGGGAGAAGTGTCGTTAAAGCCGGTCTCTGAGCAGAGCCCTGCTGCAGGGCTGGGCCCCAAAGGAGGTAGCCAGAAATCCAAATTACAGTTTTAAAGGGGGATGGACATCCAGGTCTGACACAGGCTGCAGCTGGCATTCCACATAGGTTCCGGGCTTAAGGCAGCAAGAGCATGGCCAAATCTCATAATTGGTGAGACTGGACCTTCCAATGTCCTATTAAATTTGCTTCCAGTTGGCTTAAAGACTGAGGGGGCCTGAACCCATGGATTGAATGCCCTTGGTATCTGGAGCTGAGCGGGGATGACAAAGTCAGGGAGTGTCAGGGGCCACCTGAAGCCCTCTCTTGACACAGGTTCCAGGTTCCTAAGAGGATGAACGGGAGTCCCTTTAGCGATGTCCTCCTTGGTTCGTTAGCCCTCTCTCAGAACAACCTTTCGGAGTTTGTCCTACTTTTTATTGGAAAAGTGCTTGAGTTTTCTTTAAATATTTTCTTAAACATTTAGTGGACTTTTGCAGCCCTAAATTCGTATTGAGATCTGAGGTTGGGAACCAGGCTGCTAAGAGTTCATCATCTTGAACTCCACTTTGTGGTGCTTTGTGAAGCAAGATAAAGACCTCAGCGTTTCATTGCCTT
>NW_012150285.1:9776812-9796168 GCF_000956105.1 Propithecus coquereli
ATTTCTAAATATCTGGTGAATCTTGGCATTCTATTCATAATTACAAGAATGATAATAAAAGAGCTGTTTAGAAGATTGTGTGTGTGTGTGTGTGTGTGTGTGTGTGTGTGTGATTAACTAGTAGTCCTCACAGTAGGGTGACCTGGTTAGGCTGGTCCAAGGTTTTTGTGGTTTCCCTCTGTTAACTAGGGATTAACTAGCTTGCTTCCATATTTTTTCTGCTGACGGCTTAGATTTCAACTTTTGTAGATCTGCTGTGTCAATTTACTACTCATCCAGCTACTTTGTGATTTTAAAATTTTTATGACTGTGTTATCTCTCATTTTTTGTCCTATTGCATCATATTGTTAAAAATATTTTTAGTGTCATTTAATCATGGTTTCTAGGGAGCACAGATGAAAGCAGATGAACTCAATATACCATATCAAATGGAAGTTCTTTCTCAGTTTCCTCATCTGTGAAATTAGGGAGTTGAATCTTAGGATGCTTAAGGCAATTTCATATTTATCCTTTTCTGATGAGTTTGATCAAATCAAGATCATTTTTATCTCCTCCATGCAATTCAAGTAAATCCCATAGCAGGAGCAAATGTGAGAGGATAAATATCTGGTCAGAGACGTTGAGTAAACCCAAAACTTCCCTAATGCAATTAATGTCCTTAGAAAGAAAAAATTACTTTTCTATCTACAGTTAGAGAAAAGAGTTAGAGTAAAATTCCTGCAGGGATCTCACCATAACTTATATTTCCACTGTGGTGTAGCTAAATAGAGCAAATCTTTTCCATAGGCTAGAACTTTCTATAGAAGGCCCTACGTAGCAGCCAAACGTGACAGAGGGAAGAGTTACAACAAAGAATCTAATAAACAGGACACTGATAAAGATAACAAATGCCTATTCATGAATTTGTCTAGGCTAGCCTTGCCCATGAAGTTTAAAAACTAAAAAACAAAACAAAATAAAACCCCCAAACAACCAACCAAACAAACAAAAATCTATTTCTGGAAAATTAGAGGAATTTTTAATACAAGAGAGTTTGAATTAATGATTATGTTGATATTATCTCGCGTTTCTGTGGGGAGCATCACTTAGAACAACAGGTAACGACTGCAGTCTCCTTCCTTGGAGTTCTCACTGCTTCTTCTAGGCCTTTGCTACTAGGAAGCTATTCATGGAGCAGGAATTTGACAAATGCAAAAAGAAAGTGGAACACAAGGGCAGCAAAAGGGCCATTTCTTATTAATAACCCGTGGAACATACGCACAATTTACAGAGAAGCACGGAGATGATGATGGCAAAAGCATACGGCTCAATTGTGAGGGCTTTTTGGGCAGATTTCTTCATCTTTCAGGTGAGCTAGTCTAACACAAAATCAATATCTCTGAGCACAGCAGCTGAGACCATCTAGGTTAGCTTGAACTTCCGTGTTCACCGAATACGAGAACTAAAGCAGAAAGGGTGAGAACCTGGTTCTCTTGATACCTGTGGTCCTCTGGGGACACAGTAAACAAGCAACTTACACAGCTAAGATGGATGGAACAAACCCTTTTATACACGCTCTCCCAACACAGACACCTAAAACAGACGCCAATCAAGACAACAGTAATCAGGGTTTGCACCTCATTGCACCCTGGCTCAAACAGCAATGACACTGGTGATTTCCTTCTCAGTGTCCACCTCTCCCCCTTGCATTCGAGTCCATCAACTGTCTTCTGTCTCTGATACAAGTCTGACCCTAAGACTGGCCACCAGCCAGGAAATAAATATTGACCAGAAACTCACGCTGGGGAGAGTCTCTAGCACCTCTTGCCGTCTACCAACATCCCAATTACAGCCTCAAAACAACCCCCTACTTGGCCTACTCTTTCAGAAGGATGAGCATGTCATTTGGTACTGTGTGAGTGGAACGGCTGCCAGGAGCTGATGACCCTACATCACAGAAAGAGCCCTCTTCCCTTACAGCTGGACGACGGCACCCTCTGACTTCTCCTGCACATCGCTGCCTCCCTGATCAGCAGGAAGTCACTGAGGCACTACTATGCGTTGTCAGAGCCAGGTGTGGGGGTGTGTAGCAGCTCTAGGTTTGCAGGTATGTGGTGTCTCACAAGTCAGTTATTCTGGTAAAATTATTTATTCTTTTGTGTATGTTTACATATTTCCTTAAACTTATTAATCATAGCTTTACGAAAATAACCTTTTATTTTAGATTTACAAAAAAGTTGAAAAGATATTGGAGAGTTCCTGTATCCTCCATACCCTGTTTTCCCCATGTCTTATACTGCTGTGATACTTTGGTTCCCTGATCCCAGCCCATCCTCTTTTCACTTTTCCATTACCACAATCTCTCCCCACTCTTGATTCCACTCTGTACTCACCAAGATAATGGATCCTCAAGGATTCCTTAAAATACATTATGAACGCTACTGCTGAAATTCAACATCCTCCATATTACAAATGAAAATAGACTTGCTTATGGATAAAGAGGTAGTCAGTGGCAGTAAATGGACAAAACCCAATAAATTCTTAATACCAGCTCAAAACTCATTTTAGTAAACAACAAAATAAAGATTCCCAAGTCAACATAATCTTCTACTAAAACTAAAATTTAACTGAAAAGAACTAAAAATTTCTGCTTAATTCTATCCACTAATTTTTCTTACTTGATAGACGTATTATTGTAATTATTACTATTTAATTCAAACCCACATCTATGCACTTAGTTTCTTAGATACTGGAAGAGGGATATTGATTTTAAAAGTTTGAATTAAAAATTTGTAAAAATTAGCACTTTTGAGGTAATAGAATGGGGAAGAAAGGGAGAGTGAAGGCATTAAATACATTGTGGAAAAATAATATAGGTACACACATCATTTAATCATGAATTTCAAATGCTGCTACCATGATTTTACCATTTAGACTTCTAATATGTTATATGGTACAAAACAAGACAAAACCATGCATGTAAAATAAATCAAAACTGGTAAATAGTGTTCTCATTTCATTTCAGTGGATTACAAAAAACTATTAAAAATAAGTATCATGTGATCAAGAAAGGTTGCACCTAGAGTAATGGCCCAAGAAAAAATGAAATTATTTTATTTGAAAAAAAGAAAGATTAATTTAAAAATAAGTGAACTTCTATGTGTACAAGATTAATGTATCAATAATAATCTCATTAATTTTAGTGTAAGCAGCCTCAAATCCTCTGTGGAATAAAGAATATTTAGCATTCAATCAATCCATCACTCACTAAAGATAAAACAAAAGGAAAAATTTCAACTGTGTCATTTATGCTACTGTTTCTGAAATCTTCTTTTCCGTTTTCTTTCTCTTCTCAGTAGCGTTGCGGTGTTTCTAAAGCTTATTGAAACTGTCTCTTTCGATTATCAAAGCTACATTCACCATCACCTTCCGCCCAACAACTCACCCACTTGTTTATTTCCCTCTCCTGCCAATGGCAACGTCATTTTCTGCATTACAAAAGCTTAAATTTTTGAGTCACTGTTGACTCATTCTTCTTACCTTTTGATTTGACTTGCCATGAAATCATATATAATTGTTTTGCAAAATATCTCTGGATTCCATCCATTTGCCTACAGTTTCATAACCTTGTCCTTGTGTAGCCTAAATACTCCTTGTGTTCTTGAATCTCCATGCTGTGTCGATTCAGAGAAATAACAGTCTGACTAAAAAATAAAACAGGTGACAATTCAAGTCTTTACTCAGTTTCTCAAGCATGTCATAGTCTAAGTAGTGAAGAGCTAGAGTCTGAAGCCAGATTGTCTGAGTTAAAAATTGGCTCTGACAATGTCTAGTAGAGCCTCAGTTACTTCATCTATAAAATGGGAATAACAATGGTACCCAAACATCATAGGATTATTGTGAGAATAAAACAACCTAACACATGTAAGTAAATGGAAGGGCATTTACAACAAGGGCTGGTACATAGAAAGCTATTCATGTTTTATTAACATTTTTATTATTGTTAGAAATTCTTATAGTCTCTGTCACTGTGGAAGGGGATAGCAGTTGTTTTCCCTAAATTATCTCTCATCTCCACTCTACTCCCCACCCAAATCCTCACCCAGAAGCCACCCACACTGCTCTTAATGTCTCTGGAAAGTTTTTCAAATTGCTGGACACTTCTCTTGTCTTTTTCCCAAGATGAAATCCTGTAGCCCATCTCTGATTCTTTCAGATTTTTCAAACTTTCTACCAAAGAGAGGAGGATGAAAGCAGTCTACCAGGCACAGGTGATAAAGCCTGCATCCACTACAGAGAATTTTTAAAACAATAACCTAACTGGTGGAAAGTCAGTTTGATTATAATCTTTATCACGTGCCAGCAATTATTAAAAATAGCAGTGCTAGCCAGGTGCAGTGGGGCACACCTGTAGTTCCAGCTACTCTGGAGGCTGAGGTTGGGGGAGAATCGTTTGAGTCCAGTAGTTTGAATCCAGCCTGGTGGACATAGCAAGACCCAGTCTCTTGAAAAAGGAAAAAAAAAAAATCAGTGTTAAATTACTTATCCCCCTCTTCCTTCCAAATATTTTATTGATCTACTGTTTTGGTTGCTGTTGAATTTTAATAGCATATACATATATAAAATATATACACATGTATAATACTTAAGTGTTTATCTATATATTAGCTTTATATTATTTCATTTTTATTACGGATTCTTTAGTTAACATTAGATTCTACCTGCAAATTAATTCTAAAAACTCTCAGTTACACAGGTGGCCCTGACACACGAAGACTAAAATACCCACGTCCCTCCTCCCCCTTCCCACCTGCTCAACACCTGATGAATGGGTATATTCACACCTAATGGGTGCGGTGCACACCATCTGGGGGATGGACACACTTATAGCTCTGACTTGGGTGGGGCAAAGGCAATATATGCAACCTAAACATTTGTACCCCCATAATATTCTGAAATAAAAAAAGTCAAAATTTACCTTTAACCAGAGTTCTCAATCCCAACACCATTGACATTTGGGGGTGCATAATTCTTTGTTGGGGGGTAGTCTTGTGTATTGTAGGTTGTTTAGCATCATCTTGATCTCTACCCCCAGATGTCAGTAACACCCTCTCAATTGTGACAACCAAAAATGTCTCCAGGTATTGCCAGACGTCCCCTGAGAGTGGTGGTGGTGGTGCGAAGTCACCCTAGTTGAAAATTGGAACCTTAAACTCACGCTATGTTTAATTTACCTGGAGCAGGTCATCAAAGATTTGAGAAAAGAGTTTCCCCGTAGGAAAAAGGATGAAAAGAGGAAAGAGGTTTAGAATGATTCATTCCCATTGATTTCATATTCAGGACATCCTTTTGGTCAAGATATTATCCTAAAAGTGAAAAGAATCCACCCACTGTTCTCACGACTGCACTTTCGGTGCCTGACTGTTTGACAGCTCATTCCCAGGAGAAAGCAACGAGCTCCTGACAGCTGTAATTTATTCCAGAATCCAATACACCAATTTCCTCCTCAATCTCAAGCTATTGTTCTTTCAGGATCACGTGACAACGTTTACCTCCCACCACTTGGCAGGGACTATTTCTCCCAGACACTATAAAGTTAAGGACTCAGTATTATGCAGTTAGATGGTCCTTTTTAAGACTTTACAAAGCTCCATGGATCCATTTAAATAGTGACTCATCACATTATCCTTCTCAGAAGCAAAACCCACTTTCCATTCCCCCATTGATTGCTTCCCTACGTAGTGTGCTTGAGGTTTACGATCTTAGGAGTCCGATAAAACATAAAGTCAACACATCTTTAAACTAGGATAGTGTGAAGTTCAAGGTTATGAAGATTCCAGAACTTGCAACAGATCGTGGATGGAGAAAAATTGATTTTGTTTTACAAAACCATTTCTCGCATTTCCTCATTTTATTATCCCAATAACTCTTAGAACCATGCATCAAACTGCTCCCTCTATTTGAATAAAGAAAAAATAGACTTGATCTCATAAGATAGTACCTGGGGGATACTGGGATGAATTGGTCTAATTCCCATCTGTGTCTCTTCCCATCCCAGCCGTTGATGTCTGCTCTTAAATCCAGACAGAAAGAGTTGGTGAGGTTTGGGGTTTATTTGGGCAGAGAGGTAAAATGTCAACGAAGGCTGTGCTCAGCTCTGCTTGGAAAGGAACACAGAGAAACTCGAGCAGGGAGGAGTTTCGAATCAGTTCCTGTTACTCTCTGCCTACCCCACGACTCCAGTCCTTCACCTAGACGGGAGCAGGGTGAGCTCCATCTGTCTGACGATCTAATTGCCCCCGAAAGGAATCCAAACTCTGCACACTATTATCCCTCCAGGTCTGGCTCCAACGCCCCTTGTCAGACAACTCCCCATGTTCCACTGCTTAATCAACCACTGTCCACAACCTTTTCCAAGGGATCCTCTCCTAGGGCTCTTAACCCTTTATACCTGTGTTGCATTGCTTATGTACAAACCTTAGATTTCTTACTGGGCTGTGCGATCCTTCGGAGCAGGGTCCATGTGGATGTTTGTCCAGCTCAGAGCTGTAACATTTGCCTTCCCTGAACAACAGGAGGAGAGGAGACCTGTGCCTGAAGTTCACTCAGCATGATGTCCACTTCAGACACCTTAAGATCTGAGTCCTCCTATCCCTGCCCTAAACTGAAACACTGTGCACAGCAGTGATGAACACCCTAACCTCTTTGCTCTCCCTATATACAGTGATTGCATCAACCAATGTTATTCAAGCAACAGCTATAATTATACTCACCAATGCAGGAAATAGGAATCTGCTGATAGATCTCTTTCTCCCTCTTCCTCCCTTCCTTCTTTCTTCCCATTTCCTCTTCTTCCTTTTCCTTCCTTCATTCCTCCCATCACTAAATTTATTTTTATTTATTTATCTACTTATTTCTATGGATATGGGGGTACAAGAGCAGTTTTGTTACACGGATATATTGTGTTGGGATGAAGTCTGGGCTTTTAGTGTACCCATCCCCTGAACAGTGTGCCTTGTATCCAATTGGTAATGTTTTCATCCCTCGTCCCCTTCTCACCCTCCCACGTTTTGGAGTCTGCGGTGTCTATTATTGCACTCTGTATGCCGCGTGAACTCATTGTTTAGCTCCTACTTCTAAGTGAGAACATATGGTATTTGACTTTCTGTTTCTGAGTTATTGTGCTCAGGATAACGTTCTTCAGTTCCATCCATGTTGCTGTAAAAGACACGACTTTGTCCTTTTTATGGCTGAGTAGTATTCCACATTTTCTTTATCCAATCATCTATTGATGGACGTTTAGGTTGATTCCATGACTCAGCTATTGTGAATAGTGCTGTGATAAACATACACGTGAGGGTGTCTTTTTTTACATAATGAGTTGTTTTCCTTTGGGTAGAGACCCGTATGTCACTAAATATTTCAGTGTCTACTCTGTGGCAGGTTCTCTCCTAGGCATCAGGATTCAGTGGTGAAGAAGATCGAGACCTTACCCTCCTTGAGTTTACATCTGCTTGTAAATCTCAGACTTACCCGAAGATCTCAAAAGTGATCTGGCCACTCTCTTCAACCCAGGTGGGTGGTTGGGGGCCGACAAGTGGGGAGCGGAGCCAGCGTCATACTGGTTTAGGGTGCCCAGGGCCCTGGGTTCCTTCTGACATCGCACTCATACCTTCGTCTCAGGCCAGCATTTCTCATTCGGTGTCACATGAGGGAATGGGGGACGAGGAAACAGCCTCTCACAGAAAGACAGAGCCACCTGGAATAGCTTATTTTGCTTTACAAAGTGATTTCTTGCGTTTCCTCTTTTCATTATTCCAGTACCTCGAAGAACTACACATCGAATTGCCATCCCTATTTGGAAAAGTTTCCATCGATCTGATAAGTGACCAAAACACAGAATTTTTCAGGTCGTAAGGAAACCGTAGACTTGACCTCATGAGATACTGGCTGATTTGTCATCTGACATATCCCTTTTCTGATATTATGAAAAACTGTTGCTGTAAGAAAAGACACCCCGGAAAGCCGGTTAGATCCAACGTAGAAATGAGGGCTTGCGGAATCCTGCAGGTTGAGTGACGCTGAGGGATTTTCTTAAACAGATATTTCCTAATATGAATTTTAGTCTGTCAATAGAAACGTAAATGATTGCATATATAATGTCTTACTTGCATTGAGACTTTCCACAAGGAGTAAAATTATTTCTATTTTTGTGAGTGGAAGAAACAATACACATTTTAAAAAGGGGCTCTTGGAAGCCCGGGGAGAATACACCTGGCAAATACAGGCAGAATGATCACATGGCATCAGAAGGGAAGAAAATGACTTCCTGCAAAGGCACATTTGATTTTTTTTGAGATATGAATTTTCCCAAATAAGTGGGTATTTTCGAGACCTTCAGAAACGTATTTCAATAGGACACATTGTTCCTTCTCGGTGGCAGCGTGACCTTTGTAATGACGTTATGTGATGCGGCTCTGGTGAAAGAACTGGTTTTCTGTGCCCCATCTGAACTAAATTTATCAAACACACTTAAGAAACTGAAATTATAAATCAAGGCACTAAACACACTCACGTCACTCATCATATTAATGTGCTTCCAGGCTATTGTTCCTACTTCCTTTCTGGGGAAATTATTTAGTTTCTATCTGTGTATGTTTGTTTTGCTTTAGGGCCCAGAAGAGCATTTCTAGGGTCACCACGGCAGGAGAAGCTTACTCCAGTGAACCAAATAAAGTCACCATGGTTCAAATATGCTGTTTGTGCCATCAAAACAGCATTTAACCCTTCAGTTTCCACCAGCCTTATCGACTGTCTTGGGTGGTGGCAGCGGTGATGCAACCAGGCCCCAGGCGTCACCTTCCTCAGAATCAGTTTGGTACCAGATGAGGAGAGACATCAGGCCACGTCCTCAACTGGGATATTAAATGTTTCTTAAAGTTGGAGTCAACATAACCATAATTTATCCTTAGTTTAAGTTACGCTAAATAATTGATCTAGTGGGCTTTATCCCCAATGCCGGGTAAATGGAGTCATAACGTCTCTTGCACTAGAGTATTTACAAGGGAGAAATAATTGCCTCTTGGGATAAAGCTGTATGTAGCAGTCCAGGCCACTCACTCCACATCCTCAAAGCCACTTTTCCAATTCTCCTTTCCTTTTATGCCAGAAGTTCTTTCGTGGACCATTGGCCTCACTCATCCTCTGACCAGGCAGGCTCCTGCCACCAAGGAGGGTCGGGCTCTTCAGGCATGTTTCTCTGTTCCAAGGGAGTTGCACCCCTGTATGAAATCAAAGAACGCATTCCTTTGGGAGATGACCCGCACATTGGTCAACTAGTATCATCTGTAACAACCTGAACACCTCACACGTGCTCAGACTTTATATCTTCCACAGCTGAGAGGATGCTAGTGAGAGGCATGGCGCAGGAAACAGGAGGGGCACTGGGGCCAGACAGTCCTGCATCCAGCACCCAAAGTCATCACGGTGCGGCTCTATGTACTCAGTCCATCATTTAACTTTTTAGACTCATTTTCCTCACCTATTAAAAAAAAAAAGAAGGTATAATGCCTTTTGGACAGTTATCAAAACTAAAGAAGTTAACTGTCATTCCTATCATTGTTGCACTCTCATCTCATGACACCATGACTCTATGTCTTACCTCTAGCAACACAGCCTCCTTCAGCTTGAATACGGGTCTTTTCTCTCACAGAATCTCTGTTCCTGCTGTTCCACCTTTCAGGAACACCCTTCCTTTCAGTCTTTGGAGGATTGGTGCTTCTTATTCTTCAGGTCCCAGCTTAAGCGTCACCTCTACAGTGGGATATTCCCTCACCAGTCTACCTTTGTGCGTCCGCATCCTGCCCCCTCACTTTGCTCTGCCACCCACTTGGGCTAGTTGTTCCCTTTCATCGCCTCCTGTTCCTTTCCTTCATAGCATTTGCCACAGTGTATATCCACATTCCTGTTGGTTTCCTTGTTTATTTTCGTCATTCCTACACTGGACTGTAAGCTGCCAACCATGCCTGTTTTGTTCACAAATGTACATCACAGACGTACAGCATTTGGCACATGTAGACTTAATAAGTACAATTGTCCTCAGTATCCACAGGGGATTGGTTCCAGGACCCTGGTGTCTGCTAAAATCCACACACACTCAAGTGGAACCTGCCTATACAGAAAGTCAGCCCTCCATGTGGGCAGGTTTTGAATCCCGCGAACACTGTATTTTCCATCCATGAGTTTGGTTGGAAAAAATCTACGTGTAAGCGGACCCACGCAGTTCAAACCCGTGTTGTTCATGGGTCAACTATGTTGTTGAGGGAATTAAAGCATATGGGTTTCTTACAATTCGCCTACAAGTTAAAATAAAGAGGCATATTTATCCCCATTTTAAGGGGAAGAAACCAAGACTTTACTAGTTGAAGTGACTTGGCCAATTTTACTTGTAATATAAAATGGATCCAGGTCTTGAGCCCCAACTGGGGCAGCTGCCGCACAGCACACCTGTCCCCAGGCTTGGCGACAGCGATCTCAGCCAGGCAGGGGGATGGCACCAAACCCACAGAAGGCACGTTACCATGTATGGTTTGGAAAAGGGTGGTGGGTTTCATGATGCAATTTTACATTTGGAATGTGGAAAAACATTGTTTTCATTATGTACATCGTAGGATATAAAGCTCTATGTTGTCTTGGCTGGGTGGTCATAAGTTAACAAAATAGTTTATAAAAACCACACTGTACTACTGTTGAGCGCGTCTCCGCCTTGCATCAGATGCTCACAGAAGGACCTGCAAATTCACCCTCGGTTCTCCCCACCCCCTGTCAATCACCAGGTCCTGTCCATCAACCTCTTCAATGTTTCCCTATACCGTCTCTTATTATTACCCCAGTGTAGGCAGCCCTCATCCTGGGCTGTCTTTTTTTCCGCTTTCATCACTTAGACCCTCCCCAAACTGGACTTGCCAGACAGAACCATTTTTTGTTTTCCAAACAAGCCATTTTCTCTGCTGACTGCACACTTCTACAGTTGCTCTGCGAGTACATGTGGCCATGTCTCCACAATATAGGAAAGGGCGGGATTCTATCTGAGGCTGTCAGCATGGGGAAGGATCATTCTGTGTCCCATTTGCGAATTTGACTGGCAAACTGGGACAGTCCTGATGGCCTGTCAGAATTGTGCTTCTCAAACCATCTGATGGATCATTGAAAACAAAATTCCACTCCTTCATGGGCCAAAACTTTATAAATTGGAATAAATCATGAGTTGCTACAAAAAGAATTTTAAAAAAATCAAAGACATACACAACGCAATACCATTTTAAAAATGATTAGATTCAATAGACATAACATTGCTCAGGAGAGAAAAGGGGATACATTTTTCTCACCCATCGCAAGGTTCATGGCTGACGCCCCATAACAAAAGGCAGATTGGCAAGAGAAAAGCATAACCAAACTTGTTTACCATAAATTTTATGTGACATGGAGCCTTCAGAATGAAGACCCAAAGACCCAGGGAAAACTGTGTTACTATGGTTAGGTTTGATGAAGAACAGACAGTTATGTAGAAGTATGGTTAGACACAAGGGGATATGACGTAACCGTAGTAAACTTGGGGGAACTTAGCAAAGCCTGTTTGTTCCAATTCTTCTTGGCCTTTCTGTGTAACATTCCATCCTTCAGGGCAGGACATGGGGGTCTTCAAGAGAGGTGAGAGAAAACTTTCCACTTCTGTCATTTTCTCAATTTCCTTCAGCTTCAAATACTCAATATGCAAAGATGCTACATTTTGAGGTAGTTTTTTCCATATACCATCAATTGCTTTAAAGTTTCTAAATGCTCACTTTCAATTTCTGATCTTACCTTGTAGGGGGCCACACGTGGAGTTAGAAGAAGATCAAACCAATAGAAATTAACAAGAGGGAGATGTAGCAAAACTTGAGGGCTCAGCTCTATTGAGCCAAAAAAATGCTGCTTACAGAACAGCCTTCATGGGCTTCGCACGAGGGTCAGTAATGGCAAAGAAAGTTGACAGTGGAATGGTTCAGGAGCTCATAGTTTTACCATTTAGCTATTGCTTTGTGTATTTATATTCATGTTGTTATTTATCCATGTATTTATACTTCCTTTTGGCACAATGGGATGGACCTGAAGTCAAACCACTAGTTTGGTCTGTTGGAGAGACTCCAGATTCCTGGATAGGAGGTAGAACTACTAAATTGTATCACTTTTAGAATATTATCCAGGCTTTCAAACCACTAGCATCTCCGACAGAAAGCATTTCAAAGAAAGAACACATCTATGCATATATTTCAGTTGTATGCTATGAAAAAGAATGGTTCCCTGGCCAAAACAAGTTTTTTTAATCACGTACTCATTGCATTCAGTGCTGACACATCCCCGGGAAATCCAAGATGAGCAGCAGCTGCTAGGCTGAGATTTGGTCAGTAAAAGCTGGGGTGGGGATGAGGTAGATGTGAGAAGTGTTTGTTAGAAAGAGAGCATAAAGTGTATCTAGGGGTAAACAAAAAGGCAGCTGGAAAGATCAGGAGAGATTTATATATTGGCCAGGAGATAGAGCCAATAACTTTTCCTTGGATTTTACTCAAGGCTAAGTGCATGGTAAAATATGGGAAACCAAAAAAAATAAGAGAGTCAAAGACAAGCTCATGCAGAACATTAATCATTGGTAAGGAAGAGAGACAAGACCCATTTGAAGGCTGAGAGTAATGACTTTGAAGATTCTTTCTCACTAAAGCCTGGGTAGACTGTAAATACGAAGCAGAATGAGAGCATGAGAGTCACTGGGATCCATCTAGAAAATGTGAACACAGCACCTGCAAATCCTGTTTGCAGCAAACATGGACGGGGGCCCCAGGAAGAGAAATTCCAGAGCAGCCTGGTTTGTGACTATGTCGAGTTCAGGATGAGTTGAATTAATTCAGGAGATCAGAATGCTGAGGCTTCCACAAGGCATCATCACGGCTGCTTGGGCTTTTCCAGTGACATTTCCATGGAGTAGGAATATAGTCTAAAAATGACATAGCCTACAGTTAAAAATACTGGAACAGCTTGGTGAGTGGGAAACCGACATTGGCCTTGATTTTGGGAGACCCGGTTGCAGACTCCAGTCCTTCAGTAACCGCCCCCCGACCTTGAGCAAATCACCAAACCTCTTCTGATCTCTAGTTTGTTGTCTGAAATATGAAAACAAAAATAATCTCTGCAGAATCTGCTTTGATCAAGTTGCTGTTAGGGTAAAATCAGATCATATAGTGGGAGAAAAATGTGTAAGAATGGCAGAAAGAGTAAAATCCTGAGATGTGTTAAATCTGAGAAATACAATTATATGCTTAATTATAGCTTAACTTGGTCTTGAATCTAAATTGTGTATTTAGATATATTATCATTTAAATTATGCAAATCAATTTAAAGCATTTATGTATGTATGTATGTATATCTAACCTATTCCAGATAGTTTTTAAGGTAACTGTGTGGGCTGTATTAATTAAGTTCATGTTAATGACTTATGTGGTAGAATTTTCTTTCTCTTGGGGCAAATGCTGAAGAACTGAAAGTTGCAATACGGCGGATTTTTGTTTGGATTGTTGTTTTTGCTGTTGTTGCTGTTTTATCACCCATATTGTCTTCCTCAATATCAAATGTTTCTTAATGGAAGTGGATCAGAACCCAGCAACCCATCTGGCTGTTAGTTCTTGCTCTTCTTTTTCTATCACTTGTTATGTGGTGTTTTCATATCAGTTTCTTGGGGCCCAGGGTAGAAAACTGACCCAACCCCAGGGTGACTCCCGGTGTACCCAGGGCTTTCGATGGGCGAGGAGGGGAAAGAGGGTTGTCATCTGACTGTGGGGTCCAGAACTCCCATTTTGTCCCCTGCAACTGTTTTATTCTCTTCCAACTCAGGCTGACGCTAACGAAACAGCCCACCCCTCGGGTTCCATGTCTCGGGGTCCAGTTTGTGGGCTGGCAGTGGTCTTGTTTTCCCAGAACCTGCTTCTATGTAAATAACCACAGCCAGCCAGCTATGTAGGAGCAGCTGCGAACCGCAAAATGCTTTCATTGTTGGAGCCCCATTTCCAATTAATATGCGTTCCTTTGTCCATATCTCTTCACTAACGGCATACAAATTAGCACAATTTACTTACTACATGGGCAATCCTGTAATGGTGTCCAGGGCATTTTAGAACTAAGGATCTCCCATTATACCATTGTCCACATTCTAGAAGGAGGGAACAATCTCTAGGGAGCATTTCTCATTTCCAAATGTTTGATCAGATCAAATCTTTAAAAGGAGGCGAGGGGAGCAAAATTTAAGTCTCTGAATTCTAAGTAGTTTCTGGAGAAAAGGCTAAATTCTAAACTTTGCCACCACAATCAGAAAATATATAAATCCATGTTCAAAATTCAGTCCAAAATGGACTCTCTCCTTGGAAAGATAGTAGCTAGTGCCTTTCCCAACTCATGCAACTTCCCCGCTCTGGGCTTAAGAGGGCTGAGGTATGGAACAAGCAGCTTGTTTTTCTCCCCAGTTGGGTGACCTAAGAGTTAAGAAACTGGCTGGGCCGATGTGGCTGAGACCTGTGATCCTAACACTTTGGGAGACTGAGGCAGGAGTATCGCTTGAGGTCAGGAGTTCGAAACCAGCCTGAGAAAGATGATACCTCATCTCTACAAAAATAAGAAAAATTAGCCAAGCGTGGTGGTGTGTGCCTGTAGTCCCAGCTGCTGGGGAGGCTGAGGCAGGAGGATCACTTGAGCTCAGGAGTTTGAGATTGCAGTGAACTGTGATGACACCACTGCACTCCAGCTGGGGCAACAGTGTGAGACCCTGTCAAGAAAGAGAAAGAAAGAAAGAAAGGAAGGAAGGCCATTATTATAATCAGCCATTATTAAAACATCCTCCTTTCTCCCTACAATGTCAGATATTTCACTTGGGGGAAGTGGTATTAAATTATTTCTTTGAAGGTCAAAGCACACACACCATGTTTTCCACCAGAACCTGATCCTACTTGGTCCTTGTCGTGTTAATGATGTTATATCCCTAAGTCGCCCGTTCCATAATGTTTTTATTATGTTCACCTTCTTCTTCCACATCAAATAAGTCCCTAAGTCTTTCAGTCTCTTCCTGTAAGAATATTTCTTGTCTTCATCGTCTTCGCTTCATTCCTGCTGGTGTAACCCTAGTACAAACCTTCATTGCATAGGTAATTTCCTTCCCTTACAGTCTTTGGAAGCACAGATCATGTTTTGTGCCTCTTTATATCCTCCCAGCATGTAGGGTGGTATCTGCTCCTGAAAGACCTTCAAAATCTTTCTTAGAAGGTCTTTATTTTGCATCACTACAAATCGCCATCCAAAATGGCTTTTGCCTGTCCCTCAAATTCAAATGTCCTTAAATGTCTTCTAAAGTATCCATTTAATTTCAGTTTGCTGAAAAATAGGTGCACATTACAAATGTCGGGCTTATGAGTTGTTGGGTTATAAATTTACTGGTAACTGACACTGGGATGCCAGTACTAGAATACTAAAATGACTGCATTTTAGAAAAACAGGAGCTGTTATTTTAAAATAGTGAAATAAAGTGTCATGTTTTGGTCTTGGTTAATAATGTCCCCAAATTTATTCCTCAGCTGTTCAGATGCCACAGGCTAGCACCAGTCAAGCATAGCAGTGCCAGATGCACGTACTTTTCAATCTGAAATGAGGGCACAAAGGATTCGTGCAAGCCCTCTGGCGAGTTGACGTGGCATTTCCGTGGGGAAGGCAGAGTCCCATATTCGCGAGTGAGCAGGTTCCCTTTGTGCGTTTGGGGTAAGTCACGGCTGACTGGTCGCCACCAAGGGCTGCTCCTTCTTTGAGGGCATTCCCTTTGGCTTCACTTGATCTTGGAAAATTTCCAACTGCTTATCGACGGATTCAGTTTTTATCTTTTACTCATTTCCACTGCTCGCATAAGTCAAATACTAGTCCTCACTAGCATTGACACTCCTAATGTTTGTCAGCCAGAAGAGCTTTGATGGAAAAAGGAAAACAGATTTTACATAACAGAAACAACTAAAATCGGAAATCAGAAGAAATAAAATAAAACAAAGTTATCTTTAATCTCTCTTCTTCTACAAAGCTTGGCATTAGTTTAGGGACACTAATGAGACTCTTTTCATATATGTATGAAATTTTCATTTATAACAGACATTATAAACACACATGCACACATATGCATGAACATGCGCACACACACAAACATACACACATGCACGCCCTACAGGCCTTCAGGCCCAACTTTTAATGAGATGAACAGATTCTATTGAAAGGGGTCCAAAGTTGAATAGTGTGTAATGATTTCTGCTGCATGGTGAGTGGTCCCATGTAAGGCAGGGGAGGGGATGTCAGGTGATGTTCACAAACACAACAACATCTACAAGCTTTCTAAGGCATTGGCTGATTTTAACTGCTCAGTGTAAAGTGAATCAGAAGAAAATCCCTCTCCTATTTTCTTACTTATCTCTCTTCAAATAAGAGTAGTTGAATTTACCAAGTCTCTTAGGAAATATTTCCCAATAAAAATAAAATTGTATTTATGTTATTCACTATATTCATGAAATTTGGTATATATTTCTATTTAGTCATTGCTTTCGTGTTTCATATAAATCTGCTGTTGAACTGTTATTTATCACCGTTCCTATACTTTTATCTTTTTTCCCTTTGAAAAAGAGTCTCACTTTGTCTCCCAGGCTAGAGTGCAGTGGTATCATCATAGCTCACAGCAACCTCAATCTCCTGAGCTCAAGCCATCCTCCTGCCTCAGCCTCCCAACTAGCTGGGACTATAGGCAAGTGCCTCCACGCCTGGCTAATTTTTCTATTTTTAGTAGAGATGGAGGTCTCACTCTTGCTCAAGGTGGTCTTAAACTCCTGGCCTCAAGCAATCCTCCCGCCTCCGCTTCCCAGAGTGCTGGGGTTACAGTGTGAGCCACCGTGCCCAGCCCTACATTTTTATCTTGCAAGCTGATGACTCTTACCTCTGTGGGTTGGTGTGGCTTAATCTGATAATTAGCAATTTAATAGCTACTTTTTGGACTGTTTATTTTCCTTACTTGGTATATAATCACTTTTCTTGAGTGCACACACAGAAACTGCTAGAGCGTTTGTGAAACTTAAGTGCACTAGTTGAGAATTATTTAATATATCCAATAAATGAGATTTTAATACCCTTAGGATCTACTACATTTTAAAAACGCCCCGATAAAATTGAAGGTAACGGTGCTAAGAGCACTATTGAAGCAGTGGAATGTGCCATTTGTGGTTATTCAACACTGGAGAATATTGGTTTGAAGCTTAATGCCTTGGTGGTACAAAACAGCCCAGATAACCTTCTTGATATGATTTAATATTTCTCTGTCAAATCAACCATTTTTTGTGAGGAAAGGTGAACAGCTTTAATATGGTGAGCTACAGTGACATGGATTTCAGTGAATTTCTCATGGTAAAGATTAAAAACAAATGAACAGTCCTAGAGCCTCCACCCAGCTACAGAAATAGAACATTATTAACACCTTTGAAACCCTGATGGGCTTTTCTTTCCTCTCCCTCTTTCCTCCTTCCTCCAGAAATTTTCCAAATTTTGTGTTCATGACTCCTTTTCAATTCTCTATAGTTTTACCACGTATGCATACATCCTGAAGAATCTATTATTTTGTTTTAAATATGTTGAATTTAAAATACTGAATATATTCTTCTGTCACTTTTTGGCTCAAAATGTTGTGTTTCTGAATGTGATACACGCTGGTGTCATTCATTTCCACAGCTGTGCACTACTAGTCATGTATTATTGTTTTCATTTTCCTGTCAATAGACATTTTGGTTGTTTCCAGTTTTCTGCTATTGCAAACAACAGACCTACAGACAACACACGTGTGAGTTTCTCTGTGGCATATACTAGATAATGCCAGATGGTTCTGCTACATAATTGTACTAATCTACTCTCCCACCAGCAGAACATTAACGTCCCTTGTTCTACATTCTCTCTGACATTTTCGTCGTCTGATTTTTATCCCTATCAATGGGCATTTCATTATGGTTTTCATTTCCATTACCCTGAGTAACAATCGGTTGAGAATCCTTTCATTTGTGGATTAGCTAGTCATATTTCCTCTTTGGGGTATTACGGTTTGTCAATTTTTTTCTATTTTTGTTGCAGTTGTTGATATTAAGCCAAAGGAGTTTTTTGGTGTTCTGAATATGAGTCCCTGATTGGATATATGTGTTTATACCTTTTCACAGCTCTAGCTTATCTTTTTATATTCTTATGGTGTCATTTAATGAGCAGAAGTTTTTAATTTTAACATAATCATTCTTATCTATTTTTTTCTTTTATGGTGTATGCTTTTCTACTTCATTTAAGAAATCATTCTTTACCCCAAATTTTATATGTGTGAGCGTGTGGATGTACATGTCCATAAGTTCTTGTTCTAAACTGTCCTGGATTATATTTCATAGTTTCCTTTCTCCACTGATGAATGCCACCTCTGTCATATATTAAGGGTTTGCAGATGCCTAGTTGTAGTTGTGGGCTCCGTGATCAGCCCGTTGGTTAATCTATCTATTCGTGGAACAGTGCTACGGAGTGTGATTTTCTAGAGATTGGTCTTCATATTTGGCAGGGCAAGACGCCCCAACTCTTCTCTACGAATGTCTTGGTTATTCTTAGCTTTTGTTTTTGCTGTAAAGTCTAGAATTTGCTTCTCAGGTTTTATAAAAAAGTTTGTTGGAAGCTTAGTCCTCTGTTTCTAAATTTAAAATTACATATGCAGCATGCACTGTATGAGTATTATTTCTACTGGTCAGTACTGTTAGAGAATGAGAAGAAATGGCGTCTAAGATAAGGCATTTAGAAACAGGACTAAGCCACCAAGAATAATTAAAGAGCTGTTCAAAGAGAAGTAATAAGTATTGCAAAATGCTAGTTTAATGGCTTTGATCTTATTTCCTGTTGGAGCTACAGGGACTGTCTTACAGTTATATTACCTGAAACTATCCATTGACACTGATTTTTCATGTACAGAAAGTAATGTCATGAGTTATCAAAAGATTAGAAAATTGTTGTCTTTATTTACCATAAATTATAATGCTTAAAACTTCTTTTAGTTAACATATTTCTTGCTTAAGACCAATGTCCTAAATGTGGAAACCAAATTAAACTCACAAGTCAAGAAACACTTTAAATAGCATTCATCATTGTTATGGTACTTTGTGGTAATTAAACATAAAAGATTAATGTAGTTTATATGGATAGTTGCAACCAGTATGATTTTCTATGACTTTAAACAGCTAAGAAGTAAGTAATTTAGCAAACTTTTAA
>NW_012150285.1:9796619-9798047 GCF_000956105.1 Propithecus coquereli
GGCACTCTTTTTTTTTTCAAAATATTATGGGGATACAAATGTTTTTGGTTATATGTATCAATTTTGTTATGCTTGAGTCAGGATTATAAATGTGCCCATCACCCAGATATATTATCCATTGTACCCATTAGGTAGGTTTTTGCCCAACCCCCCTTCTCCCTCCCCCCCTGCTTGATTTCCACTGAATTTTACTTCCCTCTGTGCAAGTGTGCTCATCGGTTTAATAGCGAGTACATGTGGCATTTGTTTTTCCATTCTTTATATATTTCATTTAGCATAATGGTCTCCAGTTTCATCCAAATTGTTGCAAAAGGCCTTAATTCATCCTTCATCATGGCTGAGTATACATATACCACATTTTGGTAATCCACTCACAATTAACGGGCATTTGGGTTGATTCCACAACTTTCAAATTGTGAATTGTGCTGCAATAAACATTGAGTGCAGGTGTCTTTTTGATAAAATAACTTCTTTTCCTTTGGATAAATACCCAGTAGTGGGATTGCAGGATAAAATGATAGGTCTACTTTCAGTTCTTTGAGGAATCTCCATACTGTTTTCCATAGAGGTTATACTAATTTGCAGTCCCACCAACAGTGTATAAGCATTCCTTTCTCTCTGCATCCACACCAGCATCTATTGTTTTTGGACTTTTTAATAAAAGCCATTCTAACAGGGGTAAGGTGATATTTCATTGTGGTTTTAATTTGCATTTCCCTGATGATTAGTGACATTGAGCATTTTTCATATGTGTTTTGGCCATTTGTCTATCTTCTTTTGAAAAGCTTTTGTTAATATCTTTCGCCCACTTTTTAATGGCATTGTTTGTTTTTTCCTTGCCGATTTGCTTAAGTTCTTTGTAGATTCTGATTATCAGCCCTTTATTGGATGTATATCTTGTGAATATATTCTCCCATTCTGTAGGTTATCTATTTGCTCTGTTGATTATTTCCTTAGCTGTGCGAAAGTTTTTCAATTTAATCAAGTCCCGTTCATTTATTTTTGTTGTTGCTGTGATTGCCATTGGGGTCTTTGTAAATTTTTTGCATAGGTCAATATCTAGAAGAGTTTTTCCAACATTTTTTTCTAGAATTCTTATGGTTTCATGCCTTACATTTAAGTCTTTTATCCATCTTGAATTTATTTTTGTGAGTGGTGAGAGATGGGGATGCTGTTTAAATCTTCTGCATGAAGCTATACAATTTTCCCAGCACCATTTATTGATTAGGGATTCTTTCCCCCAGTGTATATTGTCTGCTTGGTCACAGATCAGTTCACTGTATGTGGATGGTTTTATGTCTGGGTTCTCTCTTCTGTTCCATTGGTCTATGTTTCTATTTTTGAGCATTCTTAGATGGGTTAATGACAGTTTGCAGTGTTCTAGTGATTTCTTCTGCTGAAGGATTGGTGGTGGTGGAAGAAATTGTT
>NW_012150285.1:9798796-9799204 GCF_000956105.1 Propithecus coquereli
AAAAGAAAAAATGTCAAATAAGAATAAAATAGTGGCAATAACTATGAAAGACCAAGGATTAATATCCTTACCATAAAGTGCCTTATAGTAAGAATGACACAATCAAATGGCCAAAAATGAACAGTTATGACCAAATGATTCGCAAAGGAAAAAGATGTACAAATAATTGACAAAATATCAAAGACTGTTCACCTCTGCCCATAATGTAAGAAATGAACATTTAAATGCCAGCTGGCTATTGTTTTTTGAAAGGCAAACTGGTAAAAATGTTAACATGACGGTATTCATTGCCAACAAATGTGCATTTGCAAACTGTTGGTAGGAAAAATTATTATAATATCTCTTGAAATAAAAAAAGCAAGATTATACAAATGAATGTAACAATTCTCTAAAATATTCTCTCTTTTG
>NW_012150285.1:9799254-9802222 GCF_000956105.1 Propithecus coquereli
TCTATTTTTGAGCATTCTTAGATGGGTTAATGACAGTTTGCAGTGTTCTAGTGATTTCTTCTGCTGAAGGATTGGTGGTGGTGGAAGAAATTGTTTTTAGTGGTCCAGTAACCCAAGTGCTCTTACTGGGGAATTTGGCAGACCTGGTCCCCCGTGTCCCTAAGGGTCTTAAAGAGCATCTCAGATGAAAGCCATTATCTTTTCTTTTCAGATTTCTCCTCCATTGTGCTTCACAACAGTAGAGAAGGGGAAAGAAACTACAAACACTTACTTTTGTTTTCTCTAGAAAGCTAAACATTATCCTCTCATAACATTTAGTAATCTGAGGTGGTAGAAGATGCTCCTTTTTGTCAAAAAAAAAAGAAAAAAGGCAGCTATGCAACAGCTGGTCTGAAGGGGTTTCAAGGCAGTGCAGGAGGCAGTGGGACAGAGTGGCTGAGAGAAGTTGCAGAGGTGAGATTAACAGCCCAAACCTGCAAGTTATAAAACCAGGGCTGGTTTCCATTAGAGGCCATGTGGATATTAAGATGCCATGTGCAGCAAGCATTGAATGGAGCAGTGTCACCAGGGTACGGCGACAAAGCCCCATCCTGTCACAGTCACAGATTTGAAGTTCCTGAGGGTTCCCTTTAGCCTGAAGAGATGGAGTTTCCAATGCTTCCTTCCAGAAGAATGGCTCTTTTGATGTGAGGAAATAGGGAAAGTCAGCACGAGTCACGCTTAGGAAGACAGAGAAGTGCTGAACTGGGGCTTCTGGCATCCACAGGGCATTGTGAGGGTGCTGGCCCCCCATGAAGGGTAATGAGGAGCTGAATGGAAGGCAGGGAAGGCACAATCGGGGCCCTGGCACATTGAGATCTAGCCAGAGTAGCCTCCTGGTGTCTTTGCATATGCCAGGTGTGCTTCCGATTTAGGGCCTCAGCGCTTCTTTCCTCTGCTTGGCATGCTTGGTGCAAGATCTCTTCAGGCTTCCTTCCATGCCACAGTGCAACTCTGACGTTAACCATCCAGAGTTAGTGTCCACCACATGGGTCTAAGGGCACAGTCCCCAACAAGACTGCCCTCAATTCCAATGCCAGCTGCAAGTTCAGGGGTCTCAGGCTGCCCACACTTCTGACCAACTGAATACAAATTCAGGAGTTCCCATGACCCCTTCGGGTATAATTTGCTGGAATGTGAAAGTGTGTGTTCCTTGGTCTGAGAAAAGGTTACTCAGTAGTCAAAACTGATGCAGTATCTTCTGGTTCAGTCCTTTCAGAATACTCTGAGCACTCGCATCTGTCACCCAGCATGAAAATCCAGTCAGAGTAAGTGTGTATTCCTGTCAGGACCCATTTGTAGTCTCCTGGGCGCCTGGCATTGCTCCGACTTGACAGCTCTGTGCGAGGTCTTCCTTCCGGCAAATCTGCGCAAAGCCCTTTGCAGTCTCTGTCTCTCTTGCTGGCAGACAGAACAGCTCTTGCTGTGTGCCTCGAAGAGTGCAAGAGGAATATGTTTGGATTCAACCTCCTCTGCATTGCTGCAACCCCCTCAATGTCCACTCATTTCACGGAACCAGGTGGCCACCTCAAGTGACATCCACTTGCTAACTTAAATTACTTCTGATCTTGGAAGGGGGTTCTTCTGATGGGCGTTGGCATGTCCTACTTTAATGCACCCTCAAATTCCCACAGTGATTCCACAGGGCTGTTCCCCATATAGGCATCATTTAATAGACCAGATTTCCATTGCCCTTCTATCTAACCATATGGTTAGGCCTTTGGCCCATGAGTTGGTGAAAGCCCAAACATAGGGGAGAACATCATGCAATTTGGCCCACTTTGCTGATTTATTTTTACCTTCACTGATTAGAGCAGCGGCCTTCTAAACAGGATGTTGTTTTATCACTTTGGAACTGCCATCCGCAAACCTAGCAGCTCTTTGCTGGTCAATCAAGAGCTGTTTATAGGGCATTGTCCACGTGGTAATAGAATGCAGCAGCTCTTGCAGTGGTTGCATAGTTGGTCCTAGGGGAAAAGCTTCTACCTGCCCGTAAATATGCTGATTAACTCTTTGCATTCCCTCACCAGCGGGTTCCTGCACAAATCACCTTTATTTTATTACGGAACGGGTCTGGGGCTCTGCCCTCACCATTAAAGCACTCTCTGACATCACCCAAGACATGAGTATTTCAGGTTTCAAAATAGCGCTCAGTCAGAGGAGTAGTTTCAACTACTGTCCTATAGCAAACTGGTGATTACTATCCTACACCCACAAACTTCTCATCCCTCTTCCTTGTTTTATTTTTCCCTTCATTTTTTTTGCACTCATTACTATCTAATATAGTGTATATTTTATTCATTCATCTTGTGTTTGTTAATGTCCTCTCTGCTCTGCACCAGAATGTAAGCTTCATAAAAAGTGAGATTTGTGTTATTGCTTTATCCTCATTGCCTAAAACGGTGCCTGGCACATGGTAGATCCTCAGAAACATTTGTTAAATGAATGAATGAACGAATAGGTAGACAGATCAACAGAACAAAATACTTAGCCCAGAAATCTCAAAATAGAGATAAAAGTATGTGATAACGGAGATATCATAAATCAATGAATAAAGAAAGAAATAGTCGATAAATGCTGTTGAGACAATTAGTAAACTGTTTAGTCAATAAATTAGATTAGATACTCTTTTTTCATCTTCTGCTACAAAGATCCAAATGTATTTAAGAGACAAATAGAGAATAAAGTAATATAAGAATCAAACTCTCTCCCAAATTGGTGTGTGGAAAAACTTTCTAAGCAGAAAAGCAATTAGAGGAGTCACAGAGAACTTTAAATTTATTAAAACTAACAACATGAAATATAAAATCACCTACACCAATATTCTTAAAAAGTAAAAGAAAAAATGTCAAATAAGAATAAAATAGTGGCAATAACTATGAAAGACCAAGGATTAATATCCTTACCATAAAGTGCCTTATAGTAAGAA
>NW_012150285.1:9814497-9815849 GCF_000956105.1 Propithecus coquereli
TCATCAGGGGATGAATTGATAGGTTGTTGTGTGAAGGGTTTTTCTGCAAATCAAATACATAATGAGGCAAGAATTCATGTTGCTAATTGTTTCCTTTGAGGTAGGCAGTATTTGCAGAGGATGGAGAGAGAAAATGTTTAGTTAATATTCTAGTTAATATTCACTGGCTGGTTGATTATTATAGGTGAGGTTATAATAGAGATGATTTTTACTTATATAAGTAAAATTTGTGTTACTATATTATTAAAGGCAAAATGTCATGGAAAATGTAAAAATGACTGTCAACTTGTACTGGAATGCAGTTAGATACAGAGAGAGGATTTTGAAAGAGACGATGAGTCAGAAATTATTTTAAAAAGTCTTTGATATGCATCCATTTTCATTATGATAAAAATACCTTGTTTTTCCCTACCCTGTCTGTAATGTGCAAATAGCTGATCTTCCCTAGACCTCGTGGTTGTTGCAGAAGTCCGAATAGCAAGTCCAAAATATCTAATTCAATCTACACAACATGAATGTTTACTTGACTAGACATTTGAACCACTAGACATTGCATTCTAGAGCAGTGGTCCCCAACCTTTTTGGCACCAGGGACTGGTTTCATAGAAGACAATTTTTCCATGGACTTAGTCGGGGATAGGGGACAGTGGAGCTCTGCAGCCAGGTCCCTAACAGGCCATAGACCGGTACCAGTCTGCAGCTCATGGGGTTGGGGACCGCAGCTCTAGAGAACAAGCACTGGAGTCTGACTCAAAGTCTAAGGGAGGCTTCCAAGTCATTCTGGTTTAAAGTATTGATTTTGAGAGTTGGCTTAATCTGGTTTTTAATCCAGGCTCTGCCATTTCCTTGCTCTGTGTCATTGTATGTCACTCAACCTCTATAAAGTCAAGAATAAGCACGTAGTGAGTGGTAGTCATTGCATGCTTTTATTAACATGGTGGAATGTTGCATTTTTAGTGTGGTCTGGAGGTGTAGAGAGACGGAGTAGTGGAGAGGAGGAGGGGAGAGAGTTCAATATGTTAGATTGTTCTACCTAAGAGGTATTGGTTTAGGACAATGGTTCTTAAATAACAGTCTGTGGTTTCATTACATCAGAGACACTTGGAGATTTTTTTCTTAATGTAGATTTCTAACCCCATCCCTTAAGTCTCTCGGTAGAACTGCTTTCTACACTTACTCACCAGCTTACGAATGGACAAAATGACCATGTCGGCTTCAACTCTATGTCATGTTTCAGCAATAGTTTTCAACATAATTTGACCACTTGGGATAAAACAAAGTAAAATATTTGTGTACATAACTCAAAGGTCAAAAAACATCTAAGCATAATTGTCGGGTCTAAGAAAGTGGCA
>NW_012150285.1:9816024-9819009 GCF_000956105.1 Propithecus coquereli
TGGTGATGAATATCCCAAGTACCCTGATTTGATATTTATACATTCTATGCATGTTTAAAAATATCACATGTATCCCATAAATATGTACAAATATTATGTATCACTAAAAAAATTTAACATATTAATGAAAATAGTCTCAAGGATATTGCAAAAATATCCCAAGCAGAAGAGCGAACAATGTTCACCATCTTGTATTCTTTTGGGAAAGTTTGCATGCACTGTGTTTTCAAGGTTTCTGTGCTTAAAAGGAACACATGCCTGCTGACTTTTATCACAGAAAAAAATCCTTAAATTTATATCTCACAAATGAACAAGACACAAGACTTGCCTTCCTTCTTGGTGCCAGTTCTGGAATATTCAGCTTTCTGAGTGATCTCTTAAGCTTCTTTTGTGATTTTATTTGCAATAATTCTCTATTTCCCTGCTTCTCTTAACAGCTTTCTTTCTCCTATTTTATTTGTGCTGGACGCTTTATGGAGCAATGGCTTTTTTCTCCCTGTGAACTCAGTAAACAAACTTTGCAGAATCCTAAAGCAGTGATTGACTTTAGGTAGAGCAAAATTAATCTCTCACTATGATTTCTCAACACTCAGACACCTTGAAGAGTTAATAAGAAAATTCCAGGATTCTTTGTGGACAGGAGCTATTTCTTCCTCACATCGTCCTTGCATAAGCATCCTGATAGAAAATATTCCAGGAAGATCATTTGAATAAACAGCCTTTCTCACAGTGCTCAAAAGGCTACACTGGATTGGAAAGTGATTTCGATTTTCTCTCCAACTTTCCTTTTCTGCTCTGTGTTTAGAATAAGAATATGTCTTTTCTTTCGTAGCCAAAAAATAACTGTCAGCAGTGATATTGTGCAAGAGACTCCAGGCTTGTTCTTTTTCCTTGCGTTCTCTGAAGAGAAAATGATTACACTGTGCCTTGCCATTGATTAACTAAAATCATCCAACTATAGAGAGGAGAAAGTGCAGCCCAGAAACCATAGCAACCTCTGCAGAAATGGTTCCTGTAATGACACTCTTTCAGAGTGTCCAGGCTTCCAGGTGGGCAATTGTGTGTAATTTTTGCCTGTGGTACTGGATCAGCCACCGTGGAGCTGCCCGGGTTTACTTGTGAGGACCATTCTGATTATGGACGAGGAGATTATACTTGCTGCTGGGAAGGCAGCAACCGAAAAATTAGTTTTTGACACATTGCATGATCGAGGAGGAACTATCTATACTCGTTGCGTTGGGAATCTATAGGTATTTGCAACCATTAATTGATCTTGAAATCTCACTTGGTAAACAAGAAGTCAGTCTCATTTCTGACTCTGAAAGGTCATTTCCGTTCTGTGGGCCGCAGCTCTCTCACGAGCGACTGCTGTTATTATTCAAGAGCGAGAATATTGAAATTTACCAGTGGTATTTCAACCATTTATTTCAGAAGGACATCTATTTGATTGCCACCTCGAAATTTAATAGAATGAGAGATTGCAACTCTGGAAATGAAAACTTTAATAGCAGGGATACCGCCTGGAAACCAGAGGAAGACCAGAAGTAATAACATTTTTTTACTTAAATCAGGTGGTTTTTTTTCACCATTTGGATAATCTTCCTTACTACATTTGCAAACATTTTTAATCCCCATATTTACACATATGAAGCCGAAAGAATACAGCAGTCTTCCTTCCTTGTTGCTCTGGTATTTAACAATTTATTGACGTATTAGCTATCAAAGACAAATACTGGAAATAACTTATCTTACAGATTGTTTTAAATACAAGCTTTTGCTTATTTAGAAGAATCAGAAGATACTTTACCCAAACTTATACTGTGCTGATTAATCTTGTATTTTAACACTGTTATAAAGAAGATACTTATTCATTCATTCTTTTTTATCAAGCAAACAAGTAATATTGAATGTCTACTGTGCACTAAATGCTTTTGTGGGAACTGAGACAACCAAGATGAAATTTATCTTCCTTCAAGGAAGCCACAGTCTGGAAATCTTCGAGTTCCTATTGGTTAAGAAGTCGATGGATACTTAAGATGTTAGAGTATTTCCAAAGGGGAATTTGCTACCAATTGAAATCGCTCCAGATACCTTCTTTGTTTTCACTGCAACTCTTCTTTTCATAGGCTGTTTAAGGCTTATGAGCAGATCTTTTACTAAAACGACTCTCAAACCATGGGATCACGGCAATCTCCCATTCAGCAAAGAGAAGGTTTTCCATCTGAGATTCATATAGGCTGCAGTTAGATTGGAAAGAACTAGGCTTCAGGCTGTGATGAAATTAGGGAGCAGGGACAAGTCAGTAACTGAGAGACTGTAAAGGCATATCAGAGCTCTTGGGAACCATAAGTTTTGAATACTTTCCATATAATTTTTATTGATCTATGACTGTTTCCATGTGTCTAAGTTTTTCTCCCTCAGCAAGACTTTATTCCCTGAGTAGACAGACTATATCTCACACTCTTTTTCTATATCCATAGTATAAAACAGTACTTAATAAATATTTATTGACTTGAATGAATTCCATTCTCATAATTTAAATTATTATGTAAATGCATAAAACAGTCTGGAACACATTGAATGCCACCTATGACGATAGAAAATTATGATGCATATTCTTTTAAGATACTTTATATCAGCTGCAAACCTGAAGCTTAGTTTTAGTCATCATTTAAATCCACTTTGGGGTTATGTAAGGCTATTTCTCAAAGCTAAATATAATGAATTCCTAAGTTTGCATTTCACATTCTTCTTTTAAAGAACTAATTTAGCTTATCTCTCAGAAACAGGTTTGATTAATTTAAAATATGCCCTTGGATATTGACTTTTCTGAATGAAAATCTACAAGAGGCTTGTTGCATATATATAAGCTGTGTACTGATCAGGGGAAATAGAAACAAACCATAGAGTCAGCAGAATGAAGCCATACCACGTTTCAAGGGCTTGACTTCCAATGTCTGTAGTTAATATCTAATTCTTTATCAT
>NW_012150285.1:9823324-9825023 GCF_000956105.1 Propithecus coquereli
GAGCCATTGCTCTGGCAGCTCTAGCTTATCTGCAAAATGATGCCCGTCTCTGGAGGTTTCTTCCTGAGAAATGATCCACAGCGTGTGCACGAAAGTTCTCAGATGGGCCAAAGTGCCACCCAAAAGCCTGGTTCCGTGGACACAGCTATTTCTGCCTTCACAACGACAAAAGGCATAGAAGGCTACAACCAGTCATATAATTTTAACCCCCAAGAATTTAGTACTAATCCATCCATTTTACAGATGTGAAATCTGAGCCCAGAAAGTTGAAATAACTTGCTTAAGGTTTCTCAGTTATTAATGACTGAATCTTTTTCATCACTGTCTCTTAGTCCACCAGTGAGTAGAATTTAATATTCTAGACAAGGACCTTTGTGTCTGGCTACACAAGTTGTGCACTGCACAATTCCAGGAAGTGGCATCATATAGACTAAGATACGGAGAATGGATAGTGCTGCCTCCTACCCATGGCTATTGCCTTGTATCAATCATGCCAGTGACACTGTGAATAAAGGTGGGAAGATATCTGTTTCCTGGTTTTGGCTTTTAAGTAAATTCTCATGAGAATACAATTGCCTCCATTGGACTCAAGAATGCATCAATAGGAATTGAGTTGAAAGATGGTCATTGATTGACAGAAAAGTCACATTTTTCCTTTGAACTTAAGCCCTACTGTGAAGCTTTAATTCACTCCTCCTTAGGATGAGTTGTTTTGCAAAATTTATGGTTTTTTTGTGCAAAGAAATTCTTGGCTGGCTCATGCCACTAGGCCTTGGGACATGGCCAGGTATGTCTGTCTCTCAGCAGTTAGCACAGCTCGGGCCCGAGTTGGGAGCCCCCCATGCATGATAATGAAGTTGGTTCTCTAAAAAGACAGTATGTGCTAAGCGTTCTCATGATCATTGAAAAGAAAACAGGACAAATGCTTTGGGGATCTCACTCTAAGACACACAACCTGGGTGGCTGGAAAAGTTATTTCATCTCTCCAAGCCTTATTTTCTCAACTTTGAATCAATAAAATTGGATTAGTCCTTTATTGTTCCCTTCCTACAGTATTCATTATATGATCTAAGTATTAACATCATTTTTTTTTTTTTTTGGTCTTATCTCCTTCTCCAGAGAAAATGCAGCTCTAGAATCCTGAAGTCGTGTCCAGCCAGAGGTGAGACTATCCAGGCACCTAATTTTCCTGTCACCTTGAATCGACAACTTTTGCAGTGGTTGTATCTGTTGTCCCCCGAGTCCAGCATTCTGAAGCGTCGATGCCCAGGGTCAATGTGAATGGATCAGCTACTGGGGAGTGAATGGAAACAGAAATCACTGGTACTGCTCTGAAGCAGGACGGGGAGCTTTGTCTAGAGACAGAATCTCCTGAAGCTTTGTTTATGGATCTGGTTGTAGGAGCAAGAGGGGAAGGCGGGTTGTGATTTGAGAGGTGCTACAAAGGCCTTCTTCACCTGCGACATCCCTCACTCTGCCCTGCAGTGACGCCATGAGTGATTTGGCCCGGAAAGTTGACTTCCATCATTAAGAGTGTCCTGTGGGCTGGGCGCGGTGGCTCACGCCTGTAATCCTAGCACTCTGGGAGGCCGAGGCAGGCGGATTGTTTGAGCTCAGGAGTTTGAGACCAGCCTTAGCAAGAGCGAGACCCCATCTCTACTAAAAATTAGAAAGAAATTAATCGGACAACTAAAAATAC
>NW_012150285.1:9825073-9826292 GCF_000956105.1 Propithecus coquereli
TTATCAGTACATTCTTAAGATGTTTTCAAGAACAATAACTATTCTACCATACAAAGTGATCCAGAGCATGGAAAGAGAGAGGGGGGATCTTTAATAAAATTCATTTATGATTCTACCAGAATAATGGATTACAAATCTGAGAAAGCCAACACAAACATATTTAAAGTTCAATCATATGTGTCATCATAAATGCAAAAATGTCCAAGTTAAACTTGTATTAATCTTGCCCATTCTCAGACATTCTCAGAATGCCAGGATCATTTACTGTAAGGGAAAATATTACATTTCATAAATAAGTAAAAGGAGAAAATTATCAGACAATGAAAAGACATTTGGAAATGTAACCTCCATGCTTAATTTTAAAATGATTTCATTAAGCTAAGCTTGATCAAATATATCTCAATGCAAACTTAATACCCTTAACAGTAACATAACCGTCACGTCAGGGAAAAAAGTTGTCTGGTAGCATTACTCTTATTTAATATTGTTCTATAAATTCTAGCATTGGCTAATCAAGAATGAAGATTGTATATAAGCTGGAATTCAGACATCAAATTCTCATTATTTGTAGATGATATGATTATCTATAAAAGCTCAAGAAAATAAATTCAAGGAGAAAAACATGCTAGAAGTAAAAAAAAGAGAGAGACACATATTTAAAAAAATAAAATCATAACATTGATGGACAACTTTCCTAAATGTAGACAATAATCAATTAGAACATACACGAGGAGAAAGTGCCAATTCATCTAACAGCAAAATGAACAAATAATAAATCAATTTAACAATGAAGGTAGAAGAGTCATTATAAGAAAATTTAAAACCTACTGAAATAATTAAAAGAATACCTTGAGCATCAGTATATCACTGTCCCTGGAATAGAGTAAGAATATCAAATATCATTAAAATAATTTTTACGTTTGAAGAAATTATAATACCCCATAGGTATTTGCTATTGTTGTATTTAAGCTTTTTATATTGACATTTGTAATTGAAAGGGGTTTATAGTTTTCCTTTTTCTATTATCAGAAAAAATAATAAGGGCAAATCACCAAAACAATTTAGAACAAATAAGGTGGCAGTAAGGGAGAAATTGTACAAGTGTTAAAACATGTAAAATATAATTTAAACAGTATGTTGTTGGTTCCAGAGTAGACTTTCAAATAAGTATGATGGGATAGCAAGTCCAGGAAGGATCCCGATAGTTGGAATATGGTAG
>NW_012150285.1:9829576-9868770 GCF_000956105.1 Propithecus coquereli
GGCAATCGAAGCAGTCGGTTCTCTGCTGCCCTCACGTGCTAAGGCAACAGCTGAAGGCACTCGTTGCTCTCTTGTGTGCCAGCGCTTGAGAGACACGTGGCGTGACCTCTTTTTCTGCGTCATTCCTCCCCGCTCTTCCGAGTTAATCAGGAACGAGACCTTCCAGGAGCTACTGTACGGGTAACGCCCCCTCATCTTCATTTCCCACTTTCGATTTTCATTGCCTTAATAACAAGAGCATTTTCTTCTTCTTCATCCTTCCCTACCATGACCCGAATGGCCACTGCCAGCAAATTAGGAGAAGGAAGAAAGAAATGAAAGATTTGCGCAGATACAGATATATGAAAGGGCGAACAAAAAAAAACACAAAACACAAAAACGCAGACTAAAAAGCCAGGCTTTGTGGTTGCATATAATTTTCTTCTCTCCCCAGCTATCTCCAGACAAGAGAGGGCAACATGAAAGCTTTGCAATTTCACTAAAAGGTTGCTCTATAATGTGTCCAACCTGGGAAGCCAAAAGAATATGTACTCAAAGCCATACACCTCTGACTGCAATTTTCCCCTTCATTACCCATTTGCTAAGATGGGCTTAGATGACAGCTTTTTCCTTCTGAAACCACATATTGAAACCGGAAAACCCCAGCAGGATCTGATTAGAGTTCCTGACATCATTAATAATCCTTATGCTGATGCTTGCAAAAAAAAAAAAATAGACAAAATAAAACACGCAACTCAGTTTTTGTTTTTGCGAGAAGACAGATTTCGCTGCTTTGAACCAGGAACAACTTTCTTGAGATGAATGAGTCTGAATATGAGGCGAGGCAAAAGCTGTTATTAATTCAAAGTTATAGGAAAATTAGCGCTAACGCTTAGATGTATCTATCTCCATAACATTTTTCACTCTTGTTAAAATCAGGCTAAAAAACAAATCTTGCCCAATGCGTAATGTCGAATTGAGATCCACAAATGAGAAGCACAGACAATAGCCAGTCATTAGTTGTACTCCCCAGACTAATAGTAAAAAGATTTCTGTTTGAGGGAAGTTTCTCTCCCCTCAAAGAACATGGGTTAAGATACAAAACACTATAATTAAGCAACTGAGATATCGCGGGATATCTTCAAAAATTTTAGAGCTATTAGTTTTTCTTTTTTTAATCTCTACATCAACAAAAACAGAATCAAAGTGGCTGTTGGCTAAGATTTGTCCTCAGGACGGCAGAAATCTGGAAGCTTGGAGTAATTACAGGGCGAGCCATGGGTTCTATCCGGGGAACTGGGCAGGACTGAAATGTCCGAAGGCCTGATGGGCATCTCATTCATTCATTGATCAGAGATGCACTGAGTCTCTGCTGTGTACCAGGCGCTGCTCCAGACAGTTGGCATACATCGGTGGAATAGTCAAAGATCCTTGTCTTCGTGGCGCAGACGTTCTTAAGCAACTAACAATAAACATGACAATGGAGAAAATTCTGTAGTGTGTTGTAAGCTGGGAAATGCAATAGGAAAAAAATGAAGTAGAAAGGTAGGGGTCAGGAATGCCATGGACTCGTGGGGCATGGGTGTCAAGAATTAATACTTGCTCAGGGGAGCTCTCCTTACAAAGGGGACATCTGAATAAAAGGCTGGAAGGACATGAGGGCCCTAAGTAGTTGGGTGTCCAGAGCAGTGCACTTCATGAGGAGGGAATGGCTGATACAAAGGTCTCAAGCCAGGAGCACACCTGGCAGGTTGGAGAGAGGAAGGAGATAGGTTTGGCTGTCACAGAGGTGAGCAAGGCAGAGAAGAGGCCAAGGTGACATCAGAGATGTACAGGAAACAGGTATAGATCTGTGGATCATTGTAAGAATCTTGGCTTTTACCCCGAGAGAGATGGGAGCCATCAGGGGTTTTGAGCCCTTTGTACATTGAATTAAGACTTTCATACATCAGTTGGGAGAGGAACTTTTTAGGTGATTACTGTGCCCGTCACCAGTTCAGTTTCAGCAGTGTCACTATTTGTAAAGAATGCTTGTGTGATCATTTGTTTATTTTATTACATTGTGATTTCATTTTTTTTGTAAAAATTAAGTGCTGGCCTTAACACAGTTGAGACAAAGCTGGAAATCATTATATATGTGTGGTCCTCAAGCCTGGGAATAAGTTGGGATCCCACAGGGAGATTTACAGCCTAGTAATGCCAGCAGCCATCCCTAGAGATTCTGATTTAAATGGTCCAGGAAGGAACCTAGGAATCGGCATTTCAAAAAAATAAAAACAAACAAGCGCAAAGAAACAAACTCTCTGGGTGATTCTAATGTGCTACCAAGGTGAGCCAATTCTGCATTAGATGTTTCGCAGGCAAAAATCTTTAGCTCACTGAACTAAAACCAGCAGACCATCTGTTTATTTAAGATTAAAAAGATTCAACTTTCAAGAATGTGTATGAAATCCTCAAAATATATCATCAGAAATTATGCCTAAAGGGAATGATGCAGTTAGAGAGTTTATAATGTTTTCTACGTAAATGAAACCTCCACTTAGAACATGTCAGACTTGTAGGAATTCCCTGCAATTGATTTTGCTAAGAGTAGCTTTTGAGAGTGGGGATTTGGGAGTCTCTGAAAATGTACTTCTCTTTGATGGCGATTGAGCCCACATATGCGGCGAACTGGATGTTCCTAAATGCATGGCTGGACCTGCAGCCCCTCTGCTCAGCCGCAGGCTTCACTGCGGGCCCAGACCCCCTGCCCAGTCTTCAGCTGGGAGGCAGCCATTCACCTGAGCAAGTGTTTCAATTAATTGGCCACGTTAAAGCACTTATCACGTGCAAGGAATGAATGTGCATGTTGCGTGTGCAACGATCAAGTAAAAAGCAAAATAGTCCGTAAAGAGGAAAGCTAATGATTAGAATTTCTACTTAGCTCTTTGCCTTCCTATTAGGGTGGCAAGTAAGGGGGAGCCTGCCTGTTACCCGCAAAAACATTGCATCAAAGTAAAACCACCTTTGGTTATTTCAAGTGGGGTTTGCGTCTTTAAAATCATTGTTGTCATCATCATTACCATCACAGCCTGATATTCGTGATCTTATGTCATTCTCACAACAAACCTAAAAAATTAGATGGTGTTTTCACCCCTTTTTACATATGAGCAAACCCTGTTTTAGAAAGTCAGAGAAACTTCCCATGTGCAGAGCTAGTGCATTGCAGTAGCTGGCTTTGAGCCCCTGCAGTCTGGCTTCAAGGCTGAGACACTCAGCTACCCTATCTGCTGTACTACACTGGACTGCAAACGCTAGATTCCATGCCCACGCAGTTTCTCTAACAGCTTGATAAACAGGACGTAGGCTGCGGCCGACGTGCTCAATCTTTTCTCAAGATAAAATATTCTCAGAATGTACACATCTGTCATTCCCTCTGCAAGGGAGCATCGGTGCTCCTATATTCTCTTGGCACTAGAATGACTTAGATGGCCCCTGAGAGTGCATGATGACACCAAAGGTAAAATATTTTGCAAACCCCAGTAGGTAAATTTCATCTCCTTTCTTGAAAACTGCTGTCTGCCTCCTCATTTTGACTTGATTTGATCATTTTCCTCAATATGTGACAGCCCAAATCCTACTCATGTGAGGGTGGGGAAAAGTCCATTCTCGAAAAGCCAGATTACCCAGATGGAACAGAGAAATCTGTCATGGGCCTCCAAATATCAACAGTGTCTAATTAGCAGCTGCTAAAATAATAGAAGTCAATTGAACAAAAATGTGGTATGCTCGGCATTCATTTATTAAATACCTTATGTTTCCAAACACTGCTTTTCACAGCGGCTGAGAAATCTTTACAGGGGGCATTTCAGCATGTGTCCCTGGGCACCCAACACAGAGGACTGAAAGATTAAAAAAAAAAAAAGAAAAAACTCTAAAAAGAGCTATTACTACATCCAACAGGCAGGCATAGACATGACTATTTTACATCTATGTAATGAAAAAATACATTTGTCAAAAGCAACCTTTCAGTAAGCCGCCATTATCAAAGACGTCAGCAGCCCGTCTCCCTAGGAGACAGCAAAACCCTGCATTTATCTAAATTATCTCGGCAATGTGACAGAGTGATTGCTCACTAATGGTCAGTAACAGTTTTCTTTGTCATTTTCCTAGTCATTACCTCCTCAGAATGAACTCCAGAATAAACTGCTCGCAGCCTGTGACTAGAATGCTAATTTCCTCCTCCTGTCTGTGGCTGGTTCTCTTAAATATATGAACTTGGCTATCACATTTCTGACATTTTCATTTTGAGAAAAAAGCCACCCTGCCTCAGAAAGCCTGATGAACGCAGAGATACTTTGCATGCAAGCAAAACATGCTGTTAGCATTCCCCCCACCCCGTGTGAATTCGGTATTTCGTTTGACAAAGATTGTAGCAACTGCATGTTCAGAAAGGGCTGGTGGAGGTGTTTGCAGGTGTGGACGCTGTTTATCAAGCTATGCCTTAGGTTTTCATTTTTTCAGACCACCCTTCTTTGAAGATATCAATGATACAGTAAAACCAAGCACCCTTGACAGGAGATTCCGTGAATATTTAGCTATAGGAGCACGAGTACCCTAACCCCTGGTCCTTTCTGAGAAGGTGGGTGGCCAACTGTTTGTTGTAAATAGTTTTTTGCCCAACAAAAGCTAGATTGGACTTTATAAAAACTAAAAAACCCAAGCAAGCCAAAGGAAAAATGATAAGAAGGCAGAACTCTTTTTATTCCAATAAATAGAGCTGAGGAAGTTTAAAAAAGAAGAAGAAGAAGAAGAAGAATAGTAAAAAAGAGTTAAAGAACCAGCCATAGCAGGGAAAGTGGGTCATTGCAGTCCAAAGTGGCCACTGGGCTGGGCAGTCCAAATGGCAGGCGGCAAAGCAATTAGCCGGGCCTCGGAATGGTAGCTATGTAGCCGGCGTAGGCAGGACAAGCTGCGTCGGCTGTGCTCCCACCCTGTGCAGCAGACCTTCCACCTTATGAAAAATGAAGTGAAGTGAATGCAGGCACTGTGGAAATAAATGTACAAGAACATCACCACCTACACATTCATGTGCGAAAGGAGTGGTGAGCTATCGCAGCAATCTTCTTTGCAATCCAGAGCAATCGCAACCATACTGTTTCTCTGACTGCTTTGATCCTGTGTTTGTTCACTTGAAAACCATATCACCAATAGTCTCCGGGGCAGTCCTGACTTGAAAGGATTTGTCCCGTTCTATTACACTTGAAAGCACACACATGCTTATCGGAATAAGTATCCTGATTATGGGCTTGGGGAAATACGGTCACCGAACTCACAGACATCAGACGTAAGCTGCATTCAAACACAGGCACACTCCCTGCCACCCACTGTAATCTCTTCCTGTTTGATCTGGTCCATGTGGTCAGTCACAGCCTGACTTCTGAGAGCATGCATATTTCCAGCTGCCAGTTAGAACTGGCAGCCTACATGTCCTGTGGGCATCTCAAAGCTATTTTACCTGGAATATTGAATCCAGCATTTTCTCTTTCAGACTTGTGGTTTGGTCCAGTAAGCTTCACAAACCAGAAAACTAGTAGCTATCCTAAATTCCATCTTCTCCTTCAGTTCCAAGCCAAACCCATCCAGTTCTTTGCTCCCTGGAATACGTTTCTGCCTCTGCGGGCCTGACCCCATGGCAAAGCAGGCCCTCCACACGCCGGGCTTAAACTGGCCCAACACACACTTAATTGGATTCTCCATTCCTAGTTTCCTAAATTCCAGGACTTTTTCTTCACACTGCTTTCACTTTTTTAAAATTAAAAAAAAAAATGACCCAAAATTACCTTGTTATTTTCTTAATTTAAAATATGTAATGGCCCCCCAAATTCTCCAAATGTCTTATCTTGGGATTCAATTTAAACCAATTCAGTCTCTGACACTCAGTCTCTAAACAACACTCCAAAAACCTTATGTCCCTGTCACATTTGTGGTACGTGGATTCCACGGGGTTTTCTTCATGTTGTCACTTTTGTCAACCTTGTCCTTCCCTCTCTCCTCCACGTTTGTACATCTTTTAAAAACCAACCTTAAATCCCATCTTCTTTCCTTAAATTCCATTCATCCCTTAAGTAGGTTAGCCCTACTTAACACTTTCTCCCTTTGACTTTTCTCTATGCTTTGCTAGCTCAATGTCCATGCCTAATAGAGCACTTAAAACACTGAATTTCAGTTGCTGGTTTATATTTTGTTTCCCTTTCTAATCTTTCAGCCTCTTGAGTGGTACCTGTGTGCCCAAGCACCTGGCATAGAGCAGACCCTTAATGAATACATGCTGAATTGAATGACTATAGACGGTCACATTTGACATTCTAACACCTATCTTGTATTTGTCTTTTAAAACAAGGCATAAAAAATGTTTTTAAAAAAACTATTTTTGTCACATGCTAGTCCTTCAAATCCTAAGACAGTTTCTGGGCTAATGATACTAACCCATCTTTTGTCTAGTAGTCAGAATGTTGGCTTATCAATCACTCGAATAGCAGGAGTCCCAGGTAAAGAGTGAATGTCTTTGAACAGCAGAACCAAGGCTAAGGGAAGGGAAGTAACCGTGTGGTTTGCCGGGCTGGACAGCAAACCTGTGGATCGCAGCCACTGTGAGCAGAGAGAGAAGCACAGGGACAACATGCCAGTCCACAGGCACTTCTTAGACTTCATGCTACCCTTTCAAAACGTATTTTCACTACCGGATATTTCCCTCTGAATCTAGAGATCCTTGATGTTAGTTTAAATATGATATAAAATTTGGAGGTGATTCGCTAAGAGCTATCATACTATTCCTTTCCTGATTAAGGACAATTATGTCAACATCCATAAACCTTGCCCTAAAAAGACGTGCAGAGGTACCTCATTTCAGAGGAGGGGGCTGAGAATTTTGTACGTTAAACTGCACCATATCAGTAAACTTGAAGCCCCAGTACAAAGCCAAAAGCTGAACCCTTGAGAAACGCAAGCCCCAGTTATAACAAAAACAGTTTACCCGCCCCAGTGGGCCTTGGCAGCGTTGCTGTGTTTTCACCCGGTACAAAGGGTGATGTGCAGACGTTGACAAGTCACCAATGAAAGGTCACATGACACTCAGTTCATCTATTGAAGAGGTCGGGTGAGTATAGGATATGGGAGGAATTCCCCTCAAATGGTTTAATTTTAACAATGTTGTGTTTTAAAAAGGAAGCTTCCATTGCCTGGTAATTCGCTTCTTGTCAATTAGCTCTCTTCCTACCCGTGCAAAATCAACTGAGGTATTTATACCAATAGACCAGCTCCAAGCCAAGTATAGATCTGAAATTTATCTTTAGGTATAAATGGTTTTTGAGGAGCATTTTGAAACCTTGTGAGAGATAAATGGTAGACGTGGGCCATCAAATATACTCAAAAACAAACTCCGAAAAAATGCAAAACATTTGAGATAATTACATAGTTTGCAGCTTTTGACTTTGTCTTATTACATATATGTACTCTGTTTTTTCTTCGTCTTAGTCCTCGCAGACTAGATGCTAAGTTATTTGATGCAAGACTGTGTCTAACTCATCTTGTGTCTTAGGAAGCACCTAAAGGAAATGTCTAACATTATTAATGTTCTCGACATTAGCAGTGGTAAGGGACCATTAGCATTAACCTCTAACCTGGTCTTCATAGGCAGATCTTAAGTTTAAGAAGGTATACCTCTATCAGGAGTACCTGGTGCCACAAATAGGTGAGTCCCTCATGCTTCATGAGATACAGAAGGAAAATCTGAATTTGTGTTTAAACATGGCCAAAGGCCTACAGAATCTTAGTTTGCATTTAGCAGGATGTGCATAATTGATAGTTGCGTTTAGAATCAATGCAATTTTTGTACTAAACCTCTAACTATCTTGAAATAACATCAACTAAAGAAGATTTTCTTCTCTCACTAGGGTACATCCAGTGAGGACCAACTGAGAGGGTAAAGGCATAAAATCAAGCTATAAAGGGAAGTTTATTTAGCTAGAAGGAAAAAATATCCAAATGCCATTATAGTTGAAGCACTATCATGCCAGATAAAGAGAGAACAAAGTGGGTTTTTTTATTATTTAAGCAGATGAAAGCAGAATCAATAAATGAACCGCATTACAGGTCAGGGAAATGCTTGTGTGTGTGTGTGTGTGTGTGTGTGTGCGCGTGTGTGTGAGAGAGAGAGAGAGAGAGAGAGAGAAAGAGAGAGGAAAATAAAAAGAGAAGAGAGATTGATAAAGATAGTCCTATTTTCAGACTTCCTATGATTTTTCCAATTACTGAGAGATAATTCTAGATGACATTTAAGGTCCTTAATGTCATCTGGAATTATCCTTAACTGGTCCTTAAACTCCACATTCCATGGTTCCGTGTCCAGATGTTTATTTTACTGAGAAGGGAGTGAAGGATTGGCAGAAATAATGACTCAGCTCCAAATGGAATCTTATTAGCAATTTTTGGTTGTTGTTGTCATAGCTCTTCAACCGCCAGTCTCTTAAAAAAAAAACAACCCAGTGGAAGCACACGGACAATAAGTCTCCTTGGGTGCCCTTTGATCAAACAGCAGCAGTGTCCTCTGCTACGCCACGGACACAAGTCTGATATTTTCCCACAGAAGTCACTACGGAGAGCATGCTGGCCGACTGCAACACACACACACAAACTCGTTCAAACACAAATGGCACAGTCTGGACCTTACAAAAGGGCCAGATTCGTGTTACCTTCTGTGCTGCGTGTCTGTGCTTCTAGATTCCATTGCGCTGGTGTCTGCATCTGCTATGGAACGAACAGCTTGGTTCAAGTGTCTGTTGTGCAGAGAAACATTCTCTGGGATTTTAGCTGAGAGTGGTTTCACCAGCTTGGAGAATGAGAGTCCAAATGGTGGATCACTGCTGGAATATAAATCACGGCTGGGAGATTAGAAATGTGTTTAGTTTATATGAGCTATGAGTCTCCCTTGGGAGATAACGCTGCCATTCCGGGCGGGGGTGTCCACTCCATAGACAATGATAACGCATTTTCACATGGAAGCACTGGGCCCATCATGTCAGGGGGCAATGTGGCATGCCATGATCTGCCACAAACTTTCTGCTCCTAGTTACTCATTTCTATGAAACATTGATACTACTTTCCTCTTCGTTATAAAGATTTGGAAGTCAGAAACCATTAGATGGCAAAATAGACCTCACATATCTCGACATCCAGATTCTATTTATCCACTTACTGTTATTCAGAGCAGTACAGGCAGTTTGTAAGACGCCTGCAATTCCACTGTTACAGAATCGTGCATGGCTGAGATGGGACGCAGAGTCAACAGCATCAGCATTCCTAGGTCCATCAGAGCCAACGGGCCTGCCTGACAGTATCCGAAGAACGAAGTCTCAATCTTTCCAAAATAGGCCAGTGTCAGCACTTTAGTCATCCAACAGCCACACCAGATAATCTTACTAGAGTCATTTTTCTCTAGTGGTGTGTGTTCTAATGGGGACGTCAAGACGCCCTGCACAACAGGGGGCTCGGTGGGTTGCCATGCGTATGTAGTAGACACGTACCATGCATGCATGTGGATTGGTAACACGCATTGGATGGTTTACAGCACAGCTATGACTATGTCGATGACATGGAAGAGGAATATTTTCCCTTCATCATATGAAAAAAATGTAGACGAACCATGTTGCAGTGAACATTTTGGTTAATACAGAATTCATGAACTGGGGATAAGAACGTTGAAAGTACCTGAAAAGTTAGATACTTGTATGTCACAGAAAAATCTGGGGCATTGTAACTCCTGAACATTAAAATTGTGTGGAGTTAATGGGAAGTGATTGGAGGATGGTATGAGAGTAGGATTGTGTGAGCGACTTTCTTGTATTAATTTGGAGTTCTGGGGCAGCCACTGAAAACAAATGCCCACTTCAGTAAGAAAGAGGGTAGGAAATCCTATGCCTTTCAAATGTTTTTAGGTAACTCCTATGGGAGGAAATTCTCGTGAGTCCCAAATGGTAAAATGCCATTTGGTTGATTGAATTGGGCTTAATCCAGTCCTTATTATATTTAAGCTTATGAAAAAACTTGCAGTATTATTTAAAGAATTGGTTATTTAAATTAAATTAAATTATTAAAAATACTAGAATTTCAAATTGGTGTATAATAAATATTTTATTTACTTTCTATTTTAAATAATAAACTATTAAAAACATGCCGATAATACCTATAACAGGCCCCTATGGACTCCCTCCACCCAGATTAAAAGAATGTAAACATTTTGCCATATTTTTTGTCACAGCCCTCATTTATAGAAATAAAACTTTACACTCACATCCCAATAATCTCACAGGTCTCCTCCTCTCCAGAGGTTATCTTTATCCTCTAGAAGTGAATATCATTTTCTTGTATGTTTTTATGCCATTTTTGCACATGCCTATAGCTTTTAAGAATATAAAGAAAAATATAAACCTTCTGCTTTTAACCTTTGAATAAATGATATTGCATTCTAATATCTTACTGCTTCATACCTTATCACTCATTCATTTTCAGATATATTAATATATTATTTTGAGTACCTTTTGGTACCTACGGCTCTATGTCATTCATATTCATTGGTGTCCGGTGTCCCAGTTTAATGCCTATTCCTCTAGGCTAGAACAAGATTACCTGGTTGTCTGACCCCAGCCTGCATGTGAGCCGCTGGAGCTCTAAGGTGTGTGTTTGTGGGTGGTATGGAAAGCTGTGGGGTATGCATAGCCTCCCCTTGACGAGGTATAGCTAAATGACTCTCCAAATTTACAATCCCACCAAGTACTAAGAAAACGTATTACCTCCTTTTGCAAATTTATATCTCCTAGTTTTAATTAGCATTTCTGTAATTACCTGTGGGGTTAAGTGCATTGGTCATTCTGGACTCCTTTCTAGTAAATTACCTTTTCACATTTTTTTTGTTCTTTTCTTGGGGGTCGGTGGAGTTGAGTTGGGTAGGCATGCTTGTCTTTTTCTTATTGATAGGCAGAAGTTCTTTACATAGACTAGAAAACTCTTCCTTATCTTCCAGATGTGTGGCATATAACTTCTCCTGCTCATTGCCTGACTTTTAAATTTCCTTTGGGTGTCATTTGTCTAGTAGACATTTTAAACTGTAATGTAGTCTGATTTATCAAGCTTTTACTTTGTGGTTTTTGCTTTATTTTCCTCTTATATAATAAATCTTATTCTTCTCCAATATTAAAATTGTATTACTCTGCATTTCCCCCATAAAGTTTTTTTTATTCCATATTTTGGTCCATCACTTTACTTCAGGTGACCTTGAGCAACGTGAGGGTGAGGGGGCACCCACCTCCTCACAGTCGAAAATCCAAGTATAACTTTTGACTCCCCAAAAACCTTTAATAATAGCCTGCTGTTGACTGGAAGCCTTAACGATCACATAAACAAACAGTAGATTAACACATATTTTGTGTCTTATATGTATTCTATACTGTATTCTTACAATAAAGTAAGCTAGAGAAAAGAAAATGTTATTAAGAAAATCATAAGGAAGAGAAAATCTATTTACTATTCATTAAGTGGAAGTGGATCATCATAAAGATCTTCACCCTAGTCTTCTTCACATTGAGGAGAAGGAGGAAGAGGAGGAAGAGGAGGGGTTGGTCTTGCTGTCTCAAGGGTGGCAGAGGCGGGAGAAAATCCGCTTTCAAACCCGCATTGTTCCAGGGTCAACTGTCCTAGTGAACAGGCAATTGACTTTTAAAAAGAGCTTTTAAATGGCAGTGACCTTTTTCAATGATGAGAATGTGCTCACTCATCTCTTTAACAGAAAGATAAAATGCAGCCCAGACACTGGCCTCTGTGAGTCCCTCTGTACCTGTACGGGTCAGACCCTTTCTCAGCTGAGCACAGCAGTCACACCCTAACTCAGTGTTAATATCCTTGGGGAGCGCCCCTGTAGCGCCTCTGCTGGTTGTGAGGTGGACCAGGTACGTTGGCAGCAACCTTGACTTTTCCGGAATTGACAAAGAGGAGCTGGTGCAACCACGCTGGCAGATTGGGGTCGGTGGGGCCTGTGGCTAAGAGCTTGCTGCCACATCTCTGCATAGCTCACTCTTCCTCCTGCAGACATTACCGCTCTAAGCAAAATCTCAGTGAACTGGAACCCTCTTCTCTTTTGGCAGATGTTTTGGCAAATTATCTTTCTGCTGCTAATCTGAAGAAAAGTGGCAATAGCAGTTAGTGGCTACCTGACACGTTGAGTTCCCTGCAGGAGGGACAAATCAAATGCAATTACAGACTTCTTTTTTAACAGTGGGATTGGTTTGGTCTTTCGAGATTATTGTTCGAGTGCTTAGCAATACACGACCGTTTCTATCTTTGCCACAATCTCTAGCTCACTTAGAACTCTAATAAATGGTACCTTACAATAAAACATGCCATGCACGTTCTCTTGATAAATACTACGATTCCTTTTCTGTTTCAAATGTGCTTTTTGCTGTGACACATATATCATGATGAACTTCATCTTTGCTGGTAACCCTTTATCGTGAAGAATAATCCGTAGTCCTAGCTAATGTGGAGGCTGGGGCAGGCAGGAAAATCACTTGAGCCCAGGGTTCAAGGCTGCTTGCCTCTGATACATAGAGCGATATTTATATTTATTTTTCTAGGACTACACAATCTTCAGTGTTCGTTTCCTTGGTAACACAAGAGTAAAGAGAAGTTTTACTACAGCTGGAAGTGTATTAGGTATGGTTGTTGCTGTTTTTACTAATTTTTATGCATTTTCATTGCATTGCAATCAATGACTGTTGTCTATGTTTTTTCTGGGTTTTGTAATATAGTTGATTTGTGAACAATAGATGGTCATTTTTTTGCCTTCATTCCATGGATAAATAAAAGGAAAGTACATTTTTTCTTTTCAGAGTACAGTGTTTGATTTATATTAATTAGTCTACTTTACTGGATCTATTTTCTATGTTATATTAATTATATTATCTTTGTCTATTTTCAGATTTTCTTAAATTTATTCATTCTCAATTTTTTCCATGTGACCTTTCATAGCCTGAGAGAAGTGAGATCTCACACTTATTTTTCTTTTTCCTCCAGATTTCTTGTGTTTTGGATTAATGAATATTGATGCCATGATAATTGTTGCTTAATCATAAATATTAAATATTTGCTGTTGAAGATAACATCTGTCATTATAAAGAGCACTTCTTTGACACATTTAATGCCTATTTGCCCTGGTTCAACTCTGTTTCTTAAGATTGCAACTTCTGCTTTCCTTTTTTTGAATTTTCCTAATATGCTTTTGGTGAAATTTTATTTTCAAATACTCTGAATCCTTTTTTTTTAAAAAAGATATGTTTCTTGTTGCATCATTTTGTAAATGTTGTTTTGTGATCCAAACAGAGAATGCTTTTGTTTTATTTTATTGGAAAGTTTATTTGTATTTCTTAATATAATAGATATATCTACAGGCCCACCCCTAACATTTGAGAGTTTGAGGGCAAGAGTCCATTTTTTTTTTCATCTTCTAATGGGTAGGTCAGTGTTGGTTTTCGTTGTTTTTGAATTGTGATTCTCATAGGGAATAATTCTTTTTCAATCTCATTGTTTTGATCAGTAATTAAATATTCATTTAATAAAGAAGGTGAAGTTTCAGGAATTTGACTTGTTTAAATTCCAGAATCAATAAAATTAATTGTCTTGGTCTTTTTCATTGTTTTAATCAGCAATTAAGTCTCCATTAAATAAAGAATTTGTAATATTCTGTTTGAGAATTGTATGTGGCTTATGCTTAACAGGCATTTGTTCACTTTCATTGTTTAGAATTTTCAAAAATTTAGACAGAACTTTTTTTCTGAAAATTTTCCATTTTTTTTCTTTTTAGCATTTTTCTTTTATGACCTGCACTGTTATACGTTCTTATTCTGTCAAGATCACACAACTTGTACACATTCTGAAATTTTAAAAAATAAAATGCAATTGTCTTCAAAGTATATACAGTTTGAAAACTTTCATCATAAACCCGTAAGTCAAAGTAAAGGTTAAATATGGAAAAAGTAAAAATCATTTGTATACATGTTTCCAAAAATCTCTTTTCTCCAAAATTATTCAAATTACTTTTTAAAATTAAAGAACAAAATACAAATTTTGCACATAAAAAAGCACATAACATTTTCAATGAAGTTTTTAAAATACGGTTAAATTTTAATTTATATTTTAATTTTCATTATTCTCATTAAGAAGTTTTATAAAAATACAACTAGTAGCAATTCTTGTCTTCAGGGTCTGTCTAGCTACCAACTGTAAAGAGGTATTACTGTTGCTAACAATTGGCCGATATAGTTATTTATTTATTTTTATTTTTAGAATTGCTTTTAATTGTTTAATGAAATAAAAGTTCATTTTTTTCACTTAACCTGAATCATGAGATAGGTAGATAGAAGTAGGTATAGATAGGTAGGTAGATAGAAGTCAAGCTGCCCAAGATAGTCCTTGAGGAACCAGGACTTTTCTAGCATCCTGTTCTTCTGTTCTCAGCATGTAATTCAGTGAAAGATGGTGACTAAACTCTATTATTTCTGTGACAAGTAACCATAAAACTTAGCAACTTGAATCAAAAATATTCATTATCTGACAGTTTCCGTGGGTCAAGAGATCCAGATACGGTCTAGCTGGTCATCTCCAGCTCAGGGTCTCTCTCTCATAAGGCTGTGCTCAAGATGTTGGCTGGGATGTCACTTATTTCAGGACTTGACCTGGGTGGAGCGGAACTGTTTCCCAACTCACTCATGTGCTGTTGGCCTCAGGTCCTCACCAGCTGCTGGCTGGAGACATCAGTTCCTCTCCACACCGGGAACCTCATAGCATGTCCGCTAGCTTCCTCCAGAGTATCTCAGACAGAGGTGGGAGAGGGAGAGGAGTAGGTTACAGTCTTTTCGTAACCTAATCTGGGAAGTGATATCTATCCCAGTGTTTCTGCAGGATTCTATTTGTTGGAAGTGAGTCACTAGGTCCAGCGTACACTCGAGGGGAGGAATTACACAAGGCTGTGAATGCCAAGAGGCAGGGATTACTGGGGACCTTTTTAGGGATCACTTACAGCACTCTTGGCTGATATATTTATAGTGCTTCAAACATTACCTAGTTCACTCAGATTAAGAGCAATATATTCCCCCATTGTCATTATTGCTAATAATATTTTCTATCCACCTGTTCAAGTTGTATCACTTTAAATGGTAAGGGATTTGTTCTGTGAAGTTTGGATTCGGTCAAGGGCCAGACTTGGGGATCTGGAGGGCCACATGTGGCCTTGAGGTCACAGGTTCCATAAGTACTACCTCAATTCCCATTTTATAGGTAATGAAATGGAGATACTGAAACGTAATGATTTGCCCAAGATCAGACATCTGGTAAGTAGCAGAGCCAGGATTCAAACCCAGACGAACAGGCACGAGAGTCTGCATTCTTCATTGCTATAGCACATTCTACCTCTCCGAATTTCGTGGTGGCAAAGATTCTCTCTCTGACCAACGTCTAGCCAGGCTCCTCTGAGCCCTCTTCTTGCCTAGGCCTCAACCCTGGCCTATAAAGACTTGAACAAACACTAACATGGTTTCTCAACAGCTCCAGGCCACATCCCTAGGATGACCCTTGGCCCCCTTAACGTGCCTGCCTGGGAAAACTCAAGGCTGCTGAAAGAATTTACTGGTAGTTCCAGCCAACACCTCAAGATAGGACCCCCATTTCCCTGGCCCTGTGGGAGGACAGGACCCTAACCTCCATCAGTGCCAGTTAACAAACCCAGCTGGGTTTCACACAGACCAACCCCTTCCTGCTTTTTGTATTTTTTCACTTCCCTAACCCTGCTGAGCTCCCTCAGCCCCTCCCCTCCCCTCCCCTCCATTTCTCCTTTTAAAATGCCCAGTTGCCAGTCACCTCTGGACGAATCCAAGTTGAGTTCAGTTCGCTGGACTCTTTTCCCTGTTCAAATAGCTACTACTGACTAATGTCTATCCTGACCACTTTAACAAGTGTCCAGCTTGGTTTGTCTCTGATTCCTTGTTCAATTTCAGTTCCTTTGCTTCTCTTGGTGCCAAACCCAACCCAGAGAAGCTCCCAGCCCTTGTATCCAGTGCCCATTGTTTCAACCAGCGGGCCGAGGGCCTGTCTCACAGATGTGCCAGTTCTTCGGAGCTCTGCCCCTTTTTCCTGAGAAACGCAGCTTTGGGCACGTTCTCCCTGTGTCTCCCTCCCCCTGCCCCAATTTGCCTTCACTCCATAAAGAAGACCATCCTTATGTGTCATGGTTTGAGGTTATAGCTATCTCCTAGTTTTGTCAGAGATGAAATTTGTGTTCTTGTAGTTCATTCTCTGTGATTTAAAAAATAATTTAGAAGAAGTAAAGGAGGCAGTACCATGTTTAGTCTGTCTTAGTCTGCACTGAAATTTAGGATTTATTTTTAATATGAAATGCAGTAACGATACAGAATCAATATCAACTCTAAATACTCAATAACCTTGGATTTAGTGAAATCAAACTGTTGGCCAGGAATAGCTAAACTTAAAAAGCATAAAATAGGTCTGTTTCAGTGACCATATGCAGATCAGGTAGTACCATATACAACAGCCAGAATGTCTTTAACTTGTTCAAAAGAAAATATCATCAAAGTTTGCAATGGGAGAATCATTTCCAGCTTGGACTACTTTAAGTATATTTAAGTAAAAATATCCTTTTTATTATAAAAGTCTATTTTGGGCACACAGACAAGAATCAAAACTGAGAAAAAACAAGTATAGTCAGGATTTTGATGTTCTGAGTAAGAACCAGGAAAAAAAAAGTACCTGTTATTTAAATTAGTCATACCAAGGCTACTTGTTGCCCCGAGTATACCAGGTTTCACATGCAAAATTTTTCAGTTTATAATCTCACCAGTTCATTTCTTCATCCATTTGCTCATTCATTCACTTATTCATTGGTTTTTGTGCTGAGCATGGTAGATAAAAGGTGAATAGAGCCAAGGAGAATTTTCATCCAAGTCAACTTCCCCTAACAGATTATGGACACATAGAGTTGGAATGAATCTTAATTCTCCAAACCAGCCTCTTTTGGCAAAACACGATATGTCTATGTTTTAGCAGAACACTTTATAAAATCAATAAATAATCTGTCATTAAATATCCCATTAAGAATAGGGATGATGTGCTGTGTATCCTCATTCCCAAGAAACACCTACTGCCATCATGTACCTAGTAAAGCCTCAATGAGTAATGATTAAAAGAAAAAAAGTGTGCCTATATATACATATATGTCTATATGTATATGTCGTAGGCAAATGATGATTTATCATGCTGCATATCAACCATAGTAATTTGAATGAGAAATTACCATGTAGGGAACACTGCTATGAAAACTCATAGCTGTATTGGCGAAAAAGCAAATTGTATACCTAAAAGGCTAAGGGAGGTAATCATTCACCCTCATAGGTGTCAGGGTGACATTATCCATTTATTAGCAAATTAGTTATTTATTATGTTCAAGGAAACCTAATATTTTTTCATTCTGCCAGAGATTGTACAATAAACCTTCTTCCATAAATGCTTTGAATCTCTTAAAATACTCATTAGTTCAAAGTGCCAGAATTCTCTGGAAACCAATTCAAATAGCCTGTCGGCAAGGTGATAAAACACATTTACTTGCTCGAATGCCCTAGATAACAGTGTCAGCTACCATTGGCCTTGCTAAAGCCACTGGCACAAAATTCCTAATTCAAAGAGTCCAACAAAATTGGTGAATATCGTGCTTTCCTTATTCAGCTTTATTAAAACATTTTTGGATTTTAACTTTGAAATATTAATATGCTGTTCTAGTGAAAGTTCTTGATTGCAAAAGACCAGAAAAGGGTGGAGTAAAATACAATAAGGAGAGGAAAAGTTATTGGATCGATATGAGGAAGTTTTAAGGAAATGAAGTTGGGCTTCATGAAAATGTTAGTTAAAATCTGGGAAATCAAAAACTAAATTTCTTCTGCAAGTTAGATCAGGCCTAATGGCAAATAAATATAATTTAGGTTGAAGAGAGCATTTTTAAAATGTAATTATGCCTTTGGTTTCTTTTATTTGACATTAAAAGATGCCTTAATATGTCAGAATCAAAACACCATCTCCTACTGAGCAATGAAGATAAAAAGAATTTTTTTCCCCGTAGTGTCTACACACTGGGGAAAAAAAGAGTGAATTAAATGCATACATTTATGTATTTAAGCTTAGATGTTGTGTTTTAAAGTATACAATGACTCAAAGACAATTGGCCAGAAAAGTATTTTAGTTCCAGGGGAGCAGAGCTTGTTGATAAAGGTTAACTCAAAGTAGATTTTCAAAGGTATTTACTGAAAATGAATAAATAAATGATGGAACAAAAGGTAAGATATGACAATTAGTCCAGCTTGTGTTTTTAATCAGTATCTGTCGATCTCCCTGCAGCATCAAGAGATGCTCTGTCTTTCTTAAAGTACCAAGAAAAATGCATGAAAATTTGCTCTAAAATTCCTGGTGCATAAGGAATGTGGCGGCCCAGAGCAGGCAGCAGTCAGACAGGGACTCAGAGAAATCAATCACTGAACCTGAGCGCTCCCTGCTCCTATAATTTGCTGTTTAACAATCACTGGCCTTTTGTTCTAGAGTGCGTTACTGTTTCACGAAGGATTGAGAATCTGTGCTGTGCATGACTTAGTCTTTGTAGCAAATAATTTGGGTTTGACTTAGGGAGACCTGCAGGTATTCTCTGGGAAGCCTTCAAAAATCAATACAGCCAAAAAGGCAGGAGTGAATAACATCACTTTAAAAAGGCATCTTGATAGAGGGGTGTGTAGACCACAGCTTAGAGAAGCCATTCAAGACTGTGACGCCATTTTCCCTTAGCCAGGCAGGAATCAGAAATTGTACTGCCAAGATTCTCCTTTCACTTGGAAAAACCCTGATGGTGCCATGAACACACCCTGCTCTGAAGAAGCAACTGGGAGAATCAGAAGCCGTGAGAGAGGCAGGGGCACTGCCGACCACTCCCTTGCCAGACTCCAAGAAGGAAAGGAACCAGCCTTGTCTTTAAGAAAATGAAAAAGCAGCACTTCTTGTCCTACGAACCACACACGAATTCACATAGTTTGGGTTTATAAGACTTAAGAATGTAATCCGCAGGGTGGAGAGTAAGGCTTCTTGGGATAACAATGGCTTACTTACAGTGAATGGCAAGCACGGGGACGTAGGAAAACAGCCCACATGCTGCCACTGGACACCAGAGGCCACCTCCAGAGGCTGGAAGGACAAGTAGCTCCACCAGCCATGAAAATGATACAGAGTCCCAGGCAAATTGGAAGCGCAACTATCACATTTTAAATGCTTCAGATTCCAAGCCTTGAGTAGGCACTTACTGAATACTTGCTGATCTGCCTGGTGGAGCGGTTGGCAGTGAGACAGCTCCCTTCCAGCCAGCCAGCTGCTGTCTGTCTCTCTCAGACTGCTCGTCAGGATCTGGTCTGTGATACACTCAGCCTCACAAGATCTGGTGCCAAGACTTGATCTGAAATCAAATGGAAAGGAACCGAACAGGTGGTAAATATCCAGGTGTTTCTGGAGTTACATTGATATCGCCCTTGTCATCATCAGAGAGAAGGAAACTTGAGATCAAACAGCAAGTTGCTCATAAAAAGGTCAGAAGCTGGGACAGTCTGGAAAGATTAATCCAATTCAGGTAATTTAAATACCCATTTAAAAATTACACACAGAATTTCTAAAGAGCATGCAGGCATAGCTGAGTGTAACTTTTATTGCTAGTTTAAATTGTTTAATTCATATAAATCTTTCTTTAAAATGAAATGCATCGAAAGATACACAGATGGCTGTCAAAGAAGTGCCTTCGATAAATTGGCATGCTCCTCCTTGATGTTAGCCACAGAAGCGGAATGCCTGCTCGCTTAATTAATCCAATTGTTTTTATCCACTGTGTAATAAATGGCAGTGGTAACTCTTTCAGAGTTGATTCTGAAAACATCCAATTCGCACACGGCTGCTGGCCTGTCCTGGCGTTGATGTTTATTGCTAACCCATATTCTCTTACAGATGAATGTAATTATCCTTTCTTATGCAGCTATCAAATATCCAGACCTACATTATCAGCAACGGCTTTACTCAGAATACAAAGTTAGGAATGCAAACACATCCGCTGAAATTGAAAATTAAAGAACAACAATTTCATCATGAGTCAAAGCATTTATATTAACAGTTCAGTAAGACATAATCACAAAAGCAAAAGAAGCTGCTGTCCTCTCTGGCTCCTCTTCCATCAGCCTACCCGCCTGATCTCCCGTTCATTCCTCCCTCCTTTACCCAGGAGTTGCCAGTGAGAGCAGCGGAGAGGTGGCATTGGTAACTCAGGAAAGAAGGAAGCACTGAGAGAGGAAGCTGAGTCTGTGACCTGAACAAAGAATGGGGGTCCCCAAAAAAGAAAGTCAGAGACTTCTAATCATAGCAACAGTCAAGAAGAATCATGGCACACTCGTCCCTCTGACTCATGTGGTGCAAAGGCAGTTTATGTAACCAAAGTGTTTGTACTCCTGGAATATTCTGAAATAAATCAATAAATAGGTAGATAGATAGATAGTTAAAGCAAAAGAAGAGCCATAAATAAAGAAGACAGTTAATGGTGGTGGGGGGGGGAGAATCATGGAACTTGGAAATGATGACACAAAGCATGACAAAAATATATAGACTACAGGGTAAGAAGATATTTTCTTGTGAAATTAATTTTCCAAACATGCAGAATATAAATTACTCTCTAAAGGAAGGTTAGGAAAGACTAGATGAGACCCAGATTTATAAGGCATTATCCTCTTGTAAGGGCTTAGGCTAGTGGGTAATGGTGTCTTTCTCACTTCCAGCCTCTAACCATAGCATAGTCAGAATAAGTATAATAAAATAATGTATAAAAGTAGAAAGAAATAAAATGGCTCTCTATAAAATAAAGGGGTAAAAAGAAAGAAAATAGAAGGTGATTTAAGGGAAATGGCAGCTCTTACTTTGTATAAATGAGGATTGTGTTTAGGAAGATTAACACAGGGGAGTTAATATTTAAACAAAGAAAAAAATGCCAATGGAAAATATGCAATAGATAAACTAGGGTGAAAAAAATGAAAGAAAACATTTAGAAATGGTTTAAATTAAAGAAATAAACCAAGAGCAAAAATGATACTAACTATGGCTTAACAATGATAATTTTAAATGAAAAATAAATCAAGAAAATCATTCTTTTCTGCTTTCCTTCTTTGTTCAGTAGTTACGCTCTTTTAAGAAATTAGTTCATTATGATCCTTGTGAAATTTGGTGGCATCGATAAAATGAAAATTAATAAGTCAAAATGTTGACCTTGGCAATAGATTAAAGTATAGGAAGAGGTTTTCAGAAGGATTTTTATGTTGATACCCACGTATATTTTTCCTCCGGGATGTCAGTTAGAGCTGCTCGACTGCTATAGCATTTCTTTAACTTGCAGCTGTGGGGAGAAATATGCAAGCAGCTGAGGGCCACTGGAAGTCTGACACCTTTCCAGTGAGTGGATCCACTGCCGTGTGGAAAGTGTGTTCTGTTCCCTGGAACTCACTTGTCTCCGGATGCCACTGAGGTCCCATTGAAGAGAGGATGTGAACCCAGCCAAGCCCGGAGCATGGCACCATGCCTGTCTCTCTGCTCTGCTTTGCAATTGCTTTTATCCTGACTCTCTTTCTCCCTCTCCCTTTTCCCTACATCATACTTACTGACATTCAAGGACCACCTCTTCAACCTGAATGGAACTCACCAAGAACCAAGTGGAACAGATCAATACTCAAGCACAGCCTTGGGGCACTCGATGGAACGTTTCTTCATTGACCATACAGCATAGCTGAAAATATGAACTTTATTCAGCAATATGATCTTCTCCCTTGGTGCCTTGCTTCAGTAATTAAATAAAAGAAGGAATCCTCTTCCCTTGAAATGCAATGTCTCTAAGTGATTCATAACATTAAACTGTGGTCTGTGCTATATATATTTGGACAAGAATAAGAATCTATGAATCTGAAAAGCAACACACAGGTGCATTACAAAGGAGTTTGAGGTTAAAAAAATAGTAGATGTCTAATCTCGTTAAAGAAAAGAGAGATCACCTCCTAGAATAACACTGTAAAGGAATCTAACAAACGTTGTGCTCACCAAAGCAGTTGGTTGAGTCAGTCACTTGAGCCCAAAAGGCAAACTGAATTTTAAACAATCAAACAACCCTATTACCGCACAACTGAGAAGTTGGTAGTCCTGTGTTTGATGCTGCCTGAAATACTGATGTATTATACAACTCCCAGATTTTTAGTGTGGAGGTATCTGCTTCCTGTGGTATTTTCTTGGATTTCCTTATACGCTCGTCTCTTACTTAGCGCCTGTCATGTAGGAATTCAGCTATCAGTGAAATGTCAGAACGTGTCTCACAACTTCATGCCACACTGGGAAAGCTCCTAAATCCCATGTAGGCTTTGACACCCATTACAGAAAGTTATTTAAGAACTTGTGGTACTAAAATAGATAACCATGGTCAAAGAATTCTTAGTGGGTTTTTCTTTTTGTTAACTCAAGACTCTAGTTTGAATTTAAACATAACACTGAGAATTTTTGATATCAAGAGCATCACGTCTCAACAGCTAGGAAAAATGTCCACGGTCTGTGTGACATATATTGTCCTAGTGTCTTACTTTTATGAGGCTGGTGATATGAGAGTTTGCCGTAGGAGTTTCTCAAGATGGAAACTTCTTTGTGGAGCCAGAATCTGCTACTCCCATACTGAGTGGTACACCATGTGGCAACCCAAACGTTCTTTGAGATTCTTTTAGCAGTTTTACTATGAACACAAAAAGCACCCACATAGGTGATTCACATAGAAAAGGAAAAAAAAAAAAAAAAGCCCATGCACGCCTGATAAAAATTACTGTGCTGGCAATCCCAGAAATACAAATTATCATTTTTCTCTCATCAAATGGACAGAATTTTTAAAATGATAATTTGAAGCCTTGTTGAGCATGTAATAAAATAAGACCTTTCAAGTGGCTACTAGAGGGAAAGAAAAATATCCTTTCACCTGGTAACTCCATTGAGATGAAATTTTTCCAAGGAAATAATCATGGATGCATACAATAATTTATGTGCAATGATATACACCATAGTTTTAGTTATAAGCATGAAAAATAGAAATAACCTAAGTATTTGGCAATGGAAGGTTAATTAAATGAATTATGGTACACTCATATAATGGAACACTATGCCATTGTTAGGACTCAGAGAACTATACCCCAAAGTATGACACCTTGGCATGCTGGGGGCTTTGAGCTGAAGGACATTGGAAGGCCTCAGAAGCAAAATCTCTTGCTGAGATTTCTCTCTCCTGCTTCCCTTCCTCCCCCAAGGAAGGCCATAGAAACCGGAATCCCTTTTCCCCAAGGTGAGTCTTAGAAACAAGATCTCCTCTTCTCCTAAGCGAGCTATAAGACCTATAAATGTTACTCTACCTCCCTCCTGACTTTCTGTAAAAGAACTGGCCATAAAGAAGTTCTCTGACCAACCTCTTAATAGAGGGTCCTTCCCTATTCCCTGGAGGAAGGAATGTCATTCAGGGAGGCCAAGAAGAATCCCAGGCCTTGCTGGGTTTCCCGATATAGTCTGTTACCATTAGATCATTCCCTTTGTGTCCAATCACATTTCTACATAGCTGTCCACTCCTCATCTAATCTAAGCCTAAAAATGGACAGTTTTCTCTTGGGTCTTTGTGTCTTCATTTCTGAAGGCTCCTGTGCCTCATAAAATTTTGATTAAATAAATTTGTAATGATTTTCTCTTGTTAACCTATTTTTGTTATAGAAGTGTCTGCCATGACCCTCATGATGAGTGAGGAAAGGTTTCCCACTTTTTCTGCCTCACACCACTGTTCAAAAAGAGCCTTTATTAATACTTATAGATGTTAGAAAATATTATCTGTATATTCTTAGATGAAAAGTCACAAAATAGTATATTCAGCTACCTGACATGATACTTGTTTTAAAAAAACACACGTGTGTATGTGTGTGCATGTTCACACATGCATAGAAAAAACTGACAAACGAGGAGGAAATGTACCACACTATTCATGGTATTTATCTCTGATTGGTAGGGTTACAAGCAAATTTGGTGCCTCTGATTACTTACAAATAATTTTTCAAAGTTTTTATAATAATCAGGTGCTATTTTATAATCTGAAACAAATATTATTTAAAATATTTTTCTAGGCCAGGCATGGTAGCTCACGCCTGTAATTGTAACAGTCTGGGAGGCCAAGGAGGGAGGATCACTTGAGATCAGGAGTTTGAGACCAGCCTGAGCAAGAGTGAGACCCCGTCTCTACTAAAATTAGAAAAAATTAGCCGGGCATGGTGGCACATGCCTCTAGTCCCAGCTACGTGGGAGGCTGAGGCAGGAGGATTGCCTGAGCCCAGGAGTTTGAGGTTGCAGTGAGCTATAATAATGCAACAGCACTCTAGCCCAGGCAACAGAGTGAGATTCTGTCTCAAAAAATTAAATAAATAAAATAAAATAAAATATTTTTCTAACCAGAAGGAAAGTAAATACTATTTTAAAGGGCCTGAAATAAGGAGCAGTGTCTATGTATGTGATCCCTTTTGGGAATAACAGAAACGTCAAAGGCGCTGTTCTCTTCCCTGGGGCTCACAGAGAGTACAGTCATCACTTTAGACAGGGACACAACATAAGCAAGAAGAGCCAATGCTTTGCGACTTGGGTTGAATTTGTTGAGAAGTTTGCATTTCAGTCTTTGAAATTTTCATAATGTACAATGCTATTTACAGATAAGTAAAGAATGAATGAATGAATGAATGAATGTTCATCTCAGAATGAGGATGCTCCATCAGTTTTTCAGAATGGAAAACTGAAAACTATGGCACCAGGAAACTAAACAGGGTCCTCTCTTTTATATGATCTACTAAAGCACAGAGCCAGAAGATGGGCTTTAAAATATTTATTAGAATTAAGTAATGAAAACAATGTTTATTCATCTTATAATTGTTTCTTCTAATACATGCAGTCTTGAATTCCTTAACCGTCTGTAGAAGGCACCACAGAAGGCTTTTGCTTGCATTAGGTGAAACAGTTAGAGACAGAAAAAAAGAGAGAAAAATAAACCCCAAGCACATCATCGACTAATAAAAAAAATCAAGGTGTCCTGCCTTCCCGGTTTGATGAAACCCAGGGATCTCTGAGGCTGATGATGCTGACTAGGTATAAATGATAGAGTCGTGGAACTAGAAAGACTTCACAGACTGTCCCATCCAATCACTGTCTTTTACAGATGAAAGAACAGACCCCCACAGAGGTGAAGAGCCCTTGTACGAGATCACACAACAATTTGATAGCAGTGAAGATGGGGGTTCAGGTCTTCTGACTTCCAGGCCACTCTCATTCCAATACAACACATTGTTTTCCAGTGTGAAGTGTCTCATTTGATCTGTTTCATGTATATATCTAGTCATGGAATGCTCCCATTGACCATAGCAAATGAGCCTTGGTGGCAGTTACAGTAAATAACACATTCTCTAAAGATGCCATCTTTCTGCACAATGTATTTTTATCCACACTGATAGATCATTTTCACTTCAAGCTTTACAAAACACCTTTTAGAGTTAATTCTAAAGGACTTAAAGATCATCATTTTCCAGCATGACCTGTGCTACCAGAATCCAAATATATCTTAAGTAATATTTTATAGAAGGGCAGTGACTTTTTCCAGCTAAAAACCATAGGCCTTTTGCAGATATCAAATGTTGGTTAAATTGGAATTTTATGGCTTGGTGCGAGAGATCATAAGGGTAAATAAAAGCTAAGACACATTCAGGTAATAAATTGACTATATCTCAAAAAAAAACCAGAAATATTTTTAAGGTGAGAGGACATACACAAGCAAAAAAAAATTGTGTAAGAATAGCTAATATTCATTGAGCACGTTCACTGTGTTAGCACTTTGTGCACATTTAATCTTCATGATAGCCTACGATTATTTTCCTTATCTCACTGATAAGAAAAGTGAGGAACAGAGAGGCTAAATAAGTTGACCAAGGCAGAACCAGGATTTTAACTGAGACAGTCTGCGTCTGTAGTCTATGTTCTTAACAACGAGGAAGAATATGACTTGTGAAGTGAGAGGGAAAGAGTAGCTGAGAATATTTAGAGTCAAATCCTGAATATCGCTGTTTGTAGGATCTCCCTTGTTACCTACAAGTCCAGAGGGCACAATAAGTCACAGTTAAATGCTCTTGTCACAAACAGATCCCTAAAATTTGGTTTTGTTTGCTCTTTACTGAACAGTGTGAGGCCATCGGCCTTGATGATATGATTGGTATAGTCAATTCACTATGGGAAGGTATATTTAATTTGGGGGCTTATTGATGGAACCACATGGGAAAGACATAGGAAAACACACAGAGGAGTTCACAGTTTTTTCCCCAGGGCCTCATAATCCCATAGAGGAGACCAGCATACAAGCCTCTGACAATAACAATGACTGTTAGTAATCAATAGCAGGCAGTGTCCTGGGTGCCCTCTTGGGTGGTTTACGTCATTGTTTCTAATTTCGTGTATTTGAAACATGAAGACAGGGTGTTCAAGTCTCCAACCAAGACAATAGCCATGTTCTTTGGAACTGTGCCGGCCAAGTCTGTGACATTTAAGAGTAGTAAATCTAAGTATTATAATATCATTTGCAATAAGCCATAATAAATACAGCATGTTAGCTTTTTCCTGAAAGGCATAAATAATAGCTATATTTTTCTCATCCCCTCTCAACCATATTTCTTGAGAGGATCATGGACGATGGTGAGGGTTTGGGCAACAATTGTGTAAATGCAGTTGGGATGAAGAGCTCCCAGAAAGGAGGAGTTTTAACTCCCTGAGTTCCTTCCCAGCTTTCCCCAGGTCCGACTGTTAGCACTGGACAGATGTGGACTGTGATCTCTCCACCAAGTACAAGATCACAAGAGAATCATGACCGTGTACTTCCTGGTGTTACAGGTAGGGAGCAGTGTTTAGCGATCTGAACTCAAAGTGCAGCTCTGACACTTGCCAGGCTGGGTGGCTTTGAGCAAGTCACCTGACCTCACTGAACTCAGCGTTTTCATCTGGACGATAACGATACTTTGCAGTTTGGTTTGAAAATTAGGTCTATTAGATGTATAACAAGTGATCAAATACATATAATAATTGCTCGATAAGTGGTAGCTAGTATTTTAAAATCATTTTTGTTCATGCAATTGTTTTTATTCAAACTACTGCTAGATTTAAATATCTTGAGGAAAGGCAGTATATTTTATTTCCAGCATATGCTAGAAGTTGACATGTGATAAAAGTTTGTTGAATTAATCCATTCTTAATTGAATTAAATTGCCCCTAAATGCCTTATTTGCAGAGAAAAACTGGTTGTCTCCATTCAGATGTGCTGTTTTGCTGTGCCAGGTTCAAAGATACATTTGTTTTAAAACTAAAATCAAAACATTGACAAAGGCTGTATATAATTTTAACAAATTAAGTTGGTAACGATCGCGCCAACTACTGCATCGAAATTACCCCAACTATTGATGCTTCCTCTCTGTGACTCCGATAATAATGATTTTTGTTGTTCTGCTGGGGAAATTTCCAAAGGAAGAGTGCTTGTTGGGCAATGTAACATGTAATCCTTTTAGGAATTTCTTTTTTTCACATCGCCCTCATTACCATATTCCAGATATCTTGTCCAAGTCAGTGATCCCCAACTTTTTGGCACCAGGGACAGGTTTCATGGAAGATAATTTTTCCATGGATGGAGGTTGGGGGGAGTTGGGGGGGGTGGGGAACACAGGTCCAAGTCATTTCTAAATACTGTAAGAAACTGACTTATAAAATCATACAATTTTAGAGCTGCAAGAGATTTTGGCAATCACGCCTCATTTTGCAGGTAACAAATCAAAATAAGATGAAGAACTAAAGGTCATACATACAGTGAGGAAAAATCGTTCCTCACTAACTGTGACCTAGACAAGATCTGAATCAGAACTATTATTTTCTATTAAAAAAAAAAAAACAAAACACCTTAAGAGAAACAAGAAAATATGAGTTCTGAAAATAGTCCCATGAAACCATTATAGAAAAACAGAACCACCTCTTTCTGCCGGTCCTGAAAAATATGGCAAGTGAAATATACAGAGAATGAATAAAACCAACAAATGAAATGTGAAATTGCACTAGCAAAAGATAAAAATAGAAGAGGAAAATTTATTTTTATTTTTTATTTAGAACACATGAGAACGACCCAATCTGAGGCAATGGGCGTCGTGCCTTCTTGTAGGTTGCCTTTTTCTTCTTCTTTCCCAAACATTTCCAGTTCTAATCCTGCTGCCTTCTTGCATTTGAAAACCAAATCAAACGCTGCCCACGTGGCACGCTCAGATGGGCGGACGGCGATAAGGTCCTCCAGCACAGCAAGGCTGCCTCTTTCCCTTGCTTAACCTTTTCTCTCCTAATCCCTTCCGATCTGAGCCTACCGATGTTATATTTCTAAGCAATTAATTTTTTGGCCGGGCCGCGCGATCCACAGGTGGGGGATGATTGACAGCGCCCAGATAGGCTCCATCTGTTGGCGGCTGATAATGGAATCCTGGGGGCTTCTGGGTAATGTCTTTGCACACATAAAAGCGAGCAGCCTAATCTATTTGCAGCGCCAGCGGAGGAAAAAGCCCCGCAGCTCGCATTGTTATTCAACAGGAACGATTTGGTTACAGACAGCACGTTTACGGGCACGGTGGGAGACAGCGGGCTGGGGGTGGCGTGGGGGGAGAGGCCCGCAGCCAGTCACGCTTCCCCTAAAGCACACAGTGTTCTTCTCTCTTTGGCGGGGGAGGGGAGAAGGAGGATGGGATGGGGAGATGGGGAGAGGGGGAATTTTGTGACAATCCTAGGGGGAGAGAGAGAACTTGCCATTCCTGCCTAGACTTGGCTTCACTCTTTATCAAAGAAAGATGAGGAAAAGGGGAATAATTCTAATAATAATTAGGATTTGGTTGTGATGTAAACGAACGAATGAATACAGAAATGGTAGGGATGGCCTGGGAGCCTCTGTCGAAGGCTCGGTTAAATTCCTGGGTTCTTCTTGGAATGCAAATAACAGCACTGGTGTCCTGTTAAGGGCACCCAAGTGCAGGGGACGCCACACTTGAACGGAAAGGTGAGTTAAGCACATTCATTTAACGGTAAAACAGATATTCCACTGGCTATGGACGAGCAGAACAAAGATTGTCAGATCAGATTTTGTAAATATTATCTCGAATTATTTATAATTAGCAAATATTTCAGATTTAGGTAAATGGTGAAAGTGGCCATACTTGAGGGGAGTATCTGAAGCCTTAAAAAGGAAGAATTTTGTGCCTTTCTTGTCTCATTATCTTGTTCCTTAGACACCAGTTAGGGACAATTTAGCCTCATCTGAACGTACCAATCCACCCTTGCCGAAAGAAGCATGATGCCTAAGGTCAGTTCTACTTTGACGTAGCAAGTTGGATTTTTTTAAAAAAAGCAGTTTTTGATGTATTCAGTTGGATTTTTCCACTCTTTTCCATTTCCCCCTACCCCCTCTCTTTCTTTCAATCTCTCCCTCTCGCCCTTCTCTTCTGGAACTTAATAAGGGAAAGTCCTTTTACTCCAGACAAGTACATCCAGTTCCATTTTAAAACCACGCTTGTGGTAATAGTGGGTCCTCACGGACGCTAGCACTCCTCAGCCCCGCTAAAGCTCATCCAGCCTCCCAGTCCCTGGGTGCTTTTATCGACTTCACAGGACAATCTATATGGAGATTTGAAAATCCCTAATGGTTAAGGAATTTAAATGGATATTTGCTAATAATCATATAAAATGACTCGTTAGTTCCTTTCACAGCTGATGGTTAGAAAATGAATATATTTCAATAAGCTTTTCTTTTCTCCACATTTAGACTCAGAATTAACATCATCCACCGGAAAGAATCACAGATGATATAAACACAATAGACAACAGAGTCTGTGTCTCTAAACAGCATCAACACCAATGGTCTCTAGGTGATTGAAAACAGATTTCATATTCAATCAACCACGTTTATATTAATACTAGGGGGTAGGATGGTGGGGGCAGGTATTTTGGATGATGTGTCACTAAATAACTAATTTAAGTTTACAGTAGATTATTTGCATGATAGACGTACATTTTCACGGTCATGATAATTGACGAGGCTCAGGTGTCTGGAAGATACTGCTTTCTTTATCTCTGTGGCCCAATTGAGTTTTGATTCTCAGTGCCCAATTCTACTCTTGGCAGAAAATATAACTTAGTCACTTCTGAGATTTTCCTTCTATCCAATCCAGCAATTTCTCTGTCAATCCATCGCTACATCTTATTTTGTTCTCTATTCTACATTCCAATCATGGTCTAATTCCACAATTCTCAAACTCAGGGAGGTGAAGACTCTGCCCCTTCTCCACCTTTACCTGGAGGGTGGGGGAGGGAGGCATCATGGGAAATTTATTTGTCAGTGTATAGGGGCTGTCCATAGTCACATGTCTTTCACAATAGATGGTAATTTCTTTGGCTGAGACTGCCCCAACTTCAGCTCTGAGCCTCTGGGAAACCCAAGGCTGTCGGGGACACACACTGCCCCATAAGTCCTCACCAACATCTCTGTGAGATGCCAACTGCTAGAGAAGGTAACAAGCATTAATTTTCACTAGTTCCCTCAACTTGCAGAGCAGTTTCTCTCTTGCCTCCTGTCCCCATCACAATTTGAGGGAGTTGGGTCATGGAAAGAAATTTTTTTCTCCTGCAATATCTTTCTCCCTTGTTTTAGGTTTTATTGTCTCATGCCCAAAACATCTCCTTAGAAGCTAAAGTATGGAACAGTCTCTCCTATCATGGGTGTTCCTTGGTTTAGCAGCCAGTTGGGGATGCATGTACACACATACCAGGCGCACTCGTCTACACAGAATATGCGGGGTTGTTAATATATGCTATTAAGGAATAAAAGTATGAGGACTCGGATTACCATAAGATACATTAATATGTATTCTAGATAGTACGTTCGCTTTATAATCTAAATTCAAAAAGCAGAATCAAAAATGTAAGGACTATTAAAAAATCAGGCAGCTCTGTTTAGATAGTAATTTTTTAAGAGATGTAATTTAAATATGAATGTTTATAAAGTTATAGTGGAAAGGAATCCTATTACACAGCTTTGAACACAGCGCACATGTAGTTTGCTCATATCTGGGGACAATTGGCCTATCGAGGGTCACTACTGGACATGTACCCGGGACAGTCGAGGACTCCCCATGTTTAAATTCAGATGCACTAGCTCTAAATGCCTGTTATTAGCCTGTCCTCAATCAATTCCCAGCCCCAAGGCTTGGGAAATTGAGCACTGGTGAAAAGAAAATGTCTGCTTTGGTCAACTGAGAATAATCTCAAAGAATGTACAGTTTAAAAGTTAGCTGGCTTAAGAAAGACATAATGGTGAGATTTATATCTGGACAGATGACAGCATGAGAGATATTAAAGTTAATAAATAAATGTCTATTAAAGATTTCTACTAGGGACTTCATGTATACAAAAATATGCAAGCAATACTGCCTCATCTCAACAATTTTACTTTCAGGGGTGATGATATATGTGGTGGAAATGTAACAGTTAGGGGCCAATTGCTTCCTTTGTTGGCTTTGCACTAAATGGTTGTATGACCTCAGTCATGTCCTGTCCCTTCTCTGGTCCTCACTTTCCACATCTGCAAAGTGAGATCTGTGCTTGTTGAGATTACACTTTGAAGTGTAATTTTGTTTAGCTATGAAAAGAGAATTCAAGCCTAAAAGAAATTAGTATGATTGCAGTTATTTGCAGGGATGTGTGTGTGTGTTCATTTCTTCTTATGTGTGAACTTTCTAAAACACAGACAATGTATCTTTCATCCTAATAGTCCCAGTACTGGACACATACAGGATGTTTAGTGGATGTTTGTTGAATGAATCAATAAAGAATAGATGCTTCTATAGTAGAATAGGGAGTAAGTGTAACAGAAATTAGGTTGTGGGCTTGTGAAGAAATTGGTGTATACTCTTGCATTTTTCCATTTGGTTTTCACAGGGACCCTGCAAAATGTATGCCATTCTTCAGATTCTCTGGGTAGGAAACACAGGGCCAAATTTCTGAGAAAAGGTGTCTTCCGTGAGTTTTCTTTGTAACATTAAAATTTTTTTTTTGAAACACCTGAGTCCACTTTGTTTCGTCCGACAAGTAGCACACTCATTTTGACTGGTAAAGATCTTGCCGTACCCAACAGCAAAGATTTTGAGCATCCGCAGATCATCTAAGCTTATACTCGCAGTGATGCAACTGCAGATAGAGGACATTGAGTCACATCTGTTCTGGACAGAGTGTTTTAAGAAGTTGCTTGGCTAAATAAACCTCTGCTATCGACTTGTGCTACTACACTTACCTTTCTGTAGTGTGGCAGGGCAAAATTCTGGCTAATGGAAAATTTTAACTCAATGTTTCATTGAACTGATTTAACTGATTCCAATGACTAAGGTAGTATTTAATCACCAGAGCAGCAAATGTGCATTTCACATCATCAGTGTACGCTAAATTTATCCTCCTTTATAACGTAGGGTGCACGTTTGCTCCATTTTGCTGTGTGAGTAAATGGTTAAATGTCTTACGGTTTGCTTTGCCACCCAGGGTTGGACAGAAAAACAAGTCATTTATCCTCCAAAGCTCCCATGAGGCGTGCAGAAGGGGTGCTGCGTTTAGATAGATTTCTGTAGCAAAGTGCACAGTCATTTTAAAGCTAGTGACGTATTTGGAGAATTATTCATTTCCTATCTGTCAGGCCCTGCCTTTGGATTTTCAGATTTCCTTCTAGTCCACAGCAGCGAAGTGTAAGCTGACTCAACGCTGCCTCCCCGTGTTATGTCAGAACATAGGTTCCGAGGGACAAAAGCAAGACAGAGAGCTGCTAATCACCAGAAAAGAAACTCGTTATCAGAATCAACAGTCTATCTTGAATTGTTCTCCCTGTTGCTATTTAAAAAGAACACATTAGGAAACGAAATCAACTCAACAAATATTTTTGGAGAACCTGTTCTATGTGTAGAGGATACAAAAGAATAGAACACGATCCAAGCTGTACTAGCCTTTTAAACAACTTAGAGAGATGAGAGTGTATTAAAGGTTAAATGAAAGACAGTAAATAGATGCCACCAGAATGTATTAGATGAACTGTTAAAATAATGGTAAAGTGATCAAATTTGTATAGCTGACATTTTTTAAAGATGGTAGCGATACCATTTTTTAGGCACTGTGCTAAATCCCTTGTATTCATTATCCCAATCTGAACAATTTCCCCATGAAGAAAGTAGTAGTGTATCTTTTCATTTTCTTCCCTGAACGAAACCGAGGCTTTTGGTTAAGAGCAATGTCACCTAGCTAGAACATGGCAAAGCTGAGACTCCCAGCAGGACTTCCTGAACCCAAAGCCTTTGCTCTTATCTGAGACGCATTATGGCCACAGGACGCTGGAGCAAGAAACATCACAAGAGCAGAGGTGACCCTCATGGGGGTTTTCCAAGGATGTGGGATTTAAGGGTGTTCAAGTTCACATAAAACTTGGAAAGCTTTGAACAAATGAAGTGAGGAGTCGGGAGTTGGCTTTCAAAGTGAAACAAGCTTGGTTTGGTGGAAAGAGCAAGAGTTTTTTCAGTCAGTCAAATGTATGAGCCTGGGTTTGGATCCCAGCTCAGCCACTTACTGAATGTGTGACTTGGGCAAACATGTTAAACCCGGTTACCTCTCCTGTCAAATGAAGACCTGATAATACCCACCCCTGCTGTGCAGTAGACACGTATGAGCAGCCTGTGATCCGTGGTGGGGTGACTCAGTTCCCTTCTTCTTCCGCATGGAAGACAAGAGTAGGAAGGTGGGAAGTCTTGGACCCAATGGTTCAAGGCCTCAAAGGCCAGACAAAATGTGATTTCAGAACATGGAATCTTTCTAAGGGGAGAGTTTTTATAACACATACAGGCTACTGGGATACCCGACCTTATAGACTATGTGATTTATACTTTCAAACACCAGCCTGGAATATATTAGTTTCCTTCCACAAATGTCTCTGATCTAATCCTTACACTCCAAGAAATGTAGCTGAGAGAAACGTAGAAGATGAGTAAAAGAGATATAAAGAAATTACCAAGATCAGATGTGTAGCTTATGTTTATGAGGATGTCTAAGCCGCTCCTCCCCATGCATAAAATTAGGTCGTATCTGCGGGAACTCAGACGATCCCATTGTTCTGCTTTGCTCAAACCTTTTCCAAGATGCTTTCACTTAACAGGATGCCATGGGCCACCGAGCTATACTCTGCGTCATGGCAAATTCCTTCTGGCTTGGAGAGCATATTGTCAGTGCTACTCAATTTTAGCACTTTTAAAATTACTATTGCTGTGTGTGCGATGGTACCCTGCTGACCTGAAATAGTTAATTTGCTTTTCTAAGCACCCAACGCAGGACTGAGCCTGACTCAGGCTGTGCCCACATGGGGAGATGGAAATGAACCCGAGCAATGTGGTCATCTGCTCTCGACTTCACGCGGCTCTTTCTGACTGAGAGAAACTTTCCTTGTGCTGAAATCGCAGCAGCCAACAGGCTGGGGCCGTTGCACCATTCCAGTGTGATTTACTTGAATTTGTAACTTGCCCTTTTAAAATATTTCTTTTTATTTTGAAAAATGACCCAATTAACAGGTTTTCACATTCTAGCTGAGATGGTAGGCGTTTAGGTCTCTTTACCAGAAACAGTCAGTTTCCAGGATTCATGCTTTTTCATCAGTGAATAGTCTGTTCCAAGAGCACTTTTCAGTATGTGCGTAATTTCTAAAAGAAAAGAAGGAAGAGAAAAAAGAGGATGAGGTTGTGGAGGAAATAAAGAAATTTTTCTGATGTTACAGTCTTATCCCCAAAGAAGCAGCAATTTTGGTACTCCCTCTTGCATTTAGAATCCTCTCGTGATTTGGGGAATTCCAATAGGAGAAGATTCCTAATCCGCTCACGTTACCCTTCCACTGTTTTTATCTCCCTTTGGTGCTCATTTGTCTTCTTACTCAGATTGGATTCCATGGCCCCTCCTAACCTCCTTGCACACGTCACAGTCTCTTGCCCTCTGTCCCTTCACCCTACACACTTGGCAAAACCTCTGTGAGGACTCAGCCCGCGTCTCTGCCTAGTCCACTGCTGTGTCCAAGGAGCTGAATACGGATGGAGAAAGCGCCATCATCCTGGCTGTGTGGTTGTGAACATGTGAGCCCAGGCTCCGAGTGGACCTCAGCATTGTCCGCCGACCTCGGTCACGTCACGCCCAGAAGACCATTCTCTCCTCCTCTCTTCCAAACCCTTCCTTCCCCCTCCTCACTCTCAGCTGATTCCTGCTGATTATTTTCCTAAAATGATGGAAGCGATCAGAACAGAACTTTCACTCTTCCTGCCTTCAAATTTACTGATACGTCTGCGTCTCCGCCCACACCTGCCTTCCTATGACGATGGGTAACTTGGCCGCAGCTTCGACGAAGGTCGTTGCCCCCGCTGTGCCCTGATTGCCAGCTCCTCTCACCTTCCCAACTACAGTGACGCTCCTGCCACGAAATCGAACAAAGGCTTTCTTCCTCTCATCTCCCCTTGAAACTACTGTTTTATTCTTTGTTTCCTTTCATAGCAAAATTCTCGAAAAGATTTGTCTTGGTCTCTTCTTAACACCCTCTGACTTCCCATGCTCTCTTGAATAGGTGCCAATCGTTTTTACCCTGATCTCGCCAAGAAATCACTCTTACCCGGGTCACAGGACTCCACAGCACACAGCCAACATTTAGCTCTCTGCCCTCCCTATCGATGGCATCTCAGGACCGTTTGTCACAAGGGTGTCCCTGTCCTTGAAGCCCTTTCTTCAGTTGGCTTCTGAAGTACAACTCTGTCTTGTTTACCTACTACCTCCATGGTTGTTTCTTTTCAGTCTTTTTTTTTCTAGATTCTTCTTCTTTTCCCAAATTATAAACATTGTCACACTCCAGGAATTGGTCTTCAGATATTTTCTCTTCTCTATGTGCATTCATTCCATGGATATCCCAGCCCTGTTGCTGTAAATAGCATCCATATGTTGGTTACTCCTAAATTTAAATCCCAGCCCAGAGACCCCTATCCTACCCCAGGGCTGCGTACCCTCCTGTCTGCTGCTGTCTCTGCTTGGACGACTCACGGGCAACTCAAACCAAACCTCTTCAAAACTGAAATCACAATCTTTGCCCACCCCAATCTGCTCCCTCCCCGTGAGTATCACTCCTCTGAGCATATCACACCCCCAATCACTCAGCTAGTCAGGCTCACTTTGGAGTCTTTTCAATTCTCTTTTTTCCCTCCAACTCCCACCTTCACCCCATCAATAAATCCTGTTGACTCCACTTTCAAGATGGACGGGAAGAAGTACCACCTCTCAGCGTCTCCCCGGCTAGTATCCTAGTCCGTGTCATGAGCATCTCTCACATGGGCTATTCCCAGTGGCCTCCAAATTGATCTCTCATCTTCCAGATGCCGCCCTACAGTCTAGTCTCAATATTGCCCACAGGGTGATCCTTTTAAACGTCAACCAGATCAGGTCCCACGTCTGCTCTCAACTCCCCACTGCTTTCGTGCCATCTGTCTCCTTCCGAGGGAAAGCCCAAGACCTTACCATGGTCTGACTTTAGAGGCGCTACACCTCCTCATCACTAGCTGTTTTTTCCTGACTCCCTCTGCTGCATGGCATTGGCTCTCTTGCCTGTCTCCTTTGGTTGTACCCCAAACATTGCTATCCCAGAGTGCACACGCCTGCTATTCCTTCTTATAGGAACACACTGCCTCTCAGACATTCACATGGCCCGCACCCTCGTTTATTCAGATGTAGTTCAAATGACTCCTCCTCCAGGAAGTCCTCCATGGCCACCTGGCCTGAGGTAGCCCCTCTGTTACTCTCTGTCTTCTTACCCCGCTTAATTTTCTTTATTGTACTTCTCCCCACCTGACATCACATTATATACTTCTTAACTCACTTGTTTGTTGTTTGCCATAATGTAGGTTATGGCAAGACCTTTGTCCTCAGTGCCTAAAACAGTACTAAGCGTATGGTAAGTGCTCAATAAATAGTTGTCAAGTGAATAAACGAATGGAAACCATGACAGGTGTGAACAAAAGCAAGCTCTAGTATTACAGTCTTTGCACTGGCTGTTCTCTGTCCTTGGAAAGTTCATCCCAAGATATTTTAAAGGCACCCTCCCTCACCTCCTCCAAGTCTTTCTTAACTATTACCTTTTCAAATAGGCCTACTTTGCCCTGATTGAAAATTTCAACCTCTCCCGCAACACTCCTGACCCCTCTTTACCTACTTTACTTTTTTTACATCGCCCCCCACCTATAACATATTAGGTATTTTCTTATTTTTTTAAATATATTTTTGTTTATTGTCAGTCTATTCCCCGCTCTCCATCCCAATCAGATGTGAATCCCATCTTTGTCCAGTTTGTTCACTGATGTATCTGAAAAGAGTTCCAGGTCCTTAGTGGGCTCCCAAAGCTATTGGTTGAATGAAAGACAGGATGATGAGAATGACGTTTTACCTGATGGTCTTTTGAATTCAGCTCAAAGATCTCGGTTAGTGTAGAGGACAGCAGGTGATATGGAAGATGAGTTACTTATTGTATGTATACCTACGAGCAGTTTTCCAGACACATGGCCTTACCTAGAGACCAGCCACTGGGGTCTACGGCCACACTGCCCTGAATGTGCCTGATCTCACCTGATCTCGGAAGCTAAGCAGGGTCATGCCTGGTTAGTTCTTGGATGGGAGATCAACCCCTGGGAATAGTGCAGGAGCAACACACTCAGTGGTGTCCCCCAGAAACCTGGAGTTAACTTAACTTTCTTAAGTACCTAAATTAACAAATAGTGATTTCATGACTTCTAAACACCATTCTGGTTAAAATTGAGCAATTTCTGTCATTAGTCCATTTTCACTCGATTCAGAATTTCCACAATTCTGCAAATGGCAAGTACAAATGTTTTTGGTTTGAAAAGTAACAGGAAGACTCTTTTCAATGTAGTTTGCCAAAATCGTTAAATAACAGGAAGTGGTCTAGTGAGCTTTGGTGACCAGGAGTGGGATTGAGCCAGCTTTGAGGTGTTTGGAATCAGAGCTCAGAGGTAGGCTCACCACAGAGAGTGAGGAGATTCTATCCTGACAAGTAGAATATGGACGATGTATACAGACTATGATGGCTTGTCAACTTGACTGGACCATGGGATGCCCAGATATTTGCTTAAACCCTATTCTGGATGTATCTGTGAGGGTGTTTCTGCATGAGAGTAACGTTTGCATTGGCAGCCTGAGTAGAGCAGACTGCTCTCCTCCGTGTGAGGGCCTGAATAGAACAAAAGGCTAAGTGAAGAAGAATTCACTTTCCCGGCTTGACTGTCTTTAGGCTGGGAAATCAGTTTTTCTCCTGCCTTGAGACTTGGACTGAGACTAGAACTTATATCAACAGTTCTCCAGGTTCTCAGTACTTTGAACTTGGACTGGAACTAGCCCATTGCTCTCCAGGGTCTTCAGATTGAAGACTGCAGATCTGGGGACTTCCCAGCCTCTGTAATTGCGTGAGCTGATTCCTTCAAATAACATTCTTTATATATATTCTGCTGACTACCAACACCAGCGTAATGCACAAACATGGGGATCAACAAATCTTTATTGACAAATGAATTGGCAAGGCGGGTATATTCTCTCATCCTATCAACACAAAGCTTCCTCTACTTATATGTATTTAAGAAACATGCAATATTAGTAATTATTGTTGTCTATAGTGTCCTTTGATGGCTTTTTTTTTATTTCAGTATATTATGGGGGTACAGATGTTTAGGTTACGTATGTTGCCCTTGCCCCTCCTCCCCCCCAAGTCCGAGTTTCAAATATGTCCATCTTTCGGGTGGTGCGCATTGCACTCTTGGTGTATGCAAATACCCGTCCCCTCCTCCCTCCTCCCC
>NW_012150285.1:9869294-9873597 GCF_000956105.1 Propithecus coquereli
TTCTGTAATATTTGTCTGTCTTTTTTAACTTTAAGAAACTTTCAACTGTTTAATAGATTATTCTCTTATTGTCATTAACTTTGATTTTATTTACTTAACTAAAAGTAATAATTTTAAGTAAGAATATTTAAATTAAGGCTCAGTGTATTTGAGGAAACAAAATCAAATATCAAGATCTCCTATGTTGTTCCTAGACTAACAATTGAAATGAAAATTCAGTACGAATAGACCATTTGTGAACTGTTCTCAAAGAAATACCCTTGCTTTGCTAATATTTCCATCAGCATTTGCTTCTGCAACCTGAAAAGGGCATCTCCTTCCCTGGCCTCCTCTTTCTCCTTCTCCTGATGCAGGTTCAAGAAATGACAGAGATGGGCCCTTGTTATAAAATATTTGAGTCCCCTGTTCATCTCTAATCACAAAATGCCAGCTCAGAAAGTGGCAACCACACAAAACAGCTGACCTGCCTTGGCACCATCAGTCACTGGGACGAAAATAAACATAACAGCAGGAGAAACAATTATTTGTGAAAAAATCTCCTGTGAATGATACGTGTGGACAACCTAGCGCTCACTTTACTCATGAAATGTAGACTTAAGTTCACATTACAAATTGGTTGCTTGGAACTCAAACACCTTTGGAAAACCACCAAAGTTTTGTTATTTATGGCCCCAGGTGAGGGAACAACCATTTATTTCATCCATCACAGTATTGGTTGTGTTGATATCAAGAACATTTCAAAGACTATTTCATCATTCTTTCTTGTGTACAGGACAAGACTAAATTAAAATATTTGGTATTTGGGCATTGGTTTTTCCCACCTTATTTTCTGAACCCTTCTCCATGCTGTCTTGTGTCCTTTTTCTTGTTTTTATGCAGGTTCTTTTTCCCAAAGGGCCCCAGACTCCAAAATCATTCCCTACCCTTTCCCTTAACAAAACGCTTCTCCCGTTGGCACATTTTGGTCTCCATTAGGCATTGGGAGGCATGCACGCTGAGTCTCAACAAATCACCTTTGTTAGAATAGAAGACTAGGAGACAGGGCTGAGACCGGATGCAGGGGCTCGCAGAGTGGGCGCAGGTGTTAACATCTAACTAAGGGAGTTGATAACCACAGACAAGAACTAGCTTCAACCACTAGTCAGCTATCTAGGTCACCTTCCATGAACTTTGGCTAATTGCAATATCATTTTCATTGTGGTTTTAAAATTTCTCCACCCTTGAAATCACCATGACAGCTCTGAAACAACTACACAGAGTATGAAAATGGGAGAGAACCCACTTCTGGGAATTACTACCCAAATTCTTAGTAAAAAACAATCCCTTGGCCTTGAATATTCCCATCCTCAATTAGCAAGACTGTATAAGACAAAAAAACTCCTTCCTTTCACTGTAGCTGTTCTTTACAAGCCTGCCCGCTCTTTCTCTCTTGACAGAGCTTTCACTTTTGCTTTTAACAAAAGCTGTTTGCTTTCGGCTCACGTGGTGTGTCCTGAAATCCTTTTCTCCAATGATCACCGAGAACCTGGAGATACCTCCACCTGGAGGCCAGTGACACCTTCACACTAATAGTTCTCCACCATCCCAGAAATAGCCCCATTTTTTTTAAAAAAAGAGGATGAATATTTTTCCTGAATACATTTCTAAATTGGTGAAATATCAATCAGAGTTTCTCAAAGTAAAATGAGAAGGGAAGTTTGGAGATCTGGTTTACCTATGCTATTTCCGCCCATTTTAGTTTTATCTTTTCCTTTACCTCTATAAAATTTCCAATCTTGTTACAATTCAGCAGCAGGGGGTGAGAAGATAGGAGTGGCCTTCATGTTCTAACCCAACTTTCTGACCTGAAATGCTAATTGTTTAAGTTTCCCTTCGAATCCTTTCCACGGCTTCATTCGATAACTACTGTCAGGATGCGTGAAGGAAACACAGGGAAAAACTAGCTTACTTAGTGATTAGTTGGGACTGACTGGTCCATATTTAATCACAGCTCTCAACTCAGACTTTATAATTTAAACTTCGCTAATAGTCTTCCTGATTTGTCAGCCCCTGCTACAGGCTGTCTTGAATGAAGAGCTGAGCTTATCTTCGGAATTAAGCACGTTACGCCCAGCTCTTCAATCTGGTGTGAGTCATTCAGTCCCTAAGTCAAACAATGTGTCACGAAGCAAATTGGTTTCCTTGGACCTCCGTCACTGATAATAATAAACCAGAAAATTCCACTGAAACTGCTTTGGGATAATTCCCTGGTACCTGTGACAAGCTAATTTCCATAAATATCTTTGGGGCCCTAAAGTCCCCAAGTCACATTGGGTGTTACTACAGAAGGGTGTACTTGACATTTAATACTCTTTTTGGAAATAAATATGTCCGGTCACCAAATCACATATCTTTGGTGACTCTGCTACCAACTGTTCATTAAGAAGAACACATCACATTTATCCATGATCTTCAGTAGAGTTGGTACAGCAATTTTATATTAAAATTCAATAATAATTTGCCCCAATTACATTTCCATTTTGAAGATCTGCCTTAAACTCTTAAGCTGTGAATCATTTCCTCCAATTAAAAAGAAGTTGTATTTGCTCAAGTATTAATAGGAAAGTGAGTCATCCAATTTCTGGTACTGATAGATTTCTTACAGAAACGTAAGTAGCATTTAGCTATTCAGACAGTTCAAATCAAATTTAGAAGGAAAGAATGTACTTGTAGTTCTGAAACAGGGTTACAGTACCATACTGGTTTTTTTGAAAAATCCTCATTCTAATGTTCATGAAATACAGATCCAATAAGATCTGCAGTAGCAGGAATGATTTGAAATTATGTCACTTCTTATAATTCACTATCAGCTCATCCATATAAATGAGAATATGTTTGAACTTTCATTACTGCTTTGTCAACTTGACTTTAACATCTGTGTCTCAATAATGCATCAGGATTAACTGAAAGACAGAAAAACACTATGCTAAACGCTATTCTGTAAGATAACAAAACATCAACTCATTGTGTGTGCGTGGGTAGAGGGGCGGGAAGAAATTAGACATTCGTGCCTAATATGGTGCCTTGCATAATGGTTACACTTGGAATAATTATTAATCATGATGATGAAAAATCATTAAGTCAGTTATCACACCATTTTTAAGCAGTGCCAAAGTTATTAGCATTTAAATAGAGATGAGAAAATATTTAAGTTGTTCCTAAGGAGAAATGTACAGGAAGAAAAGTGTCACCCAGATGTAGCCTGAAGATTAAACACTGGCAAGTAACCTGTGAAATTAGTGAAACTCACAAGTACTCAAATGAAACAAACCATTGGCTTTGTATATGCACATATTCAAAATGTGTCATCTTTGAAAAATTTTCTCCTACCTTTGACCTTTTCTCCCAGCAGAAAGAACAATGAAATTCCTCCTGTATGAACTTACATCTACACAAATAGCAAATTTGCCGCTCTAGAAATGGAGGGATGTCACTCTCAGGGAGGGTAAAGAGCCTCGTGTATGATCTCATTTGTGCAGATTTGTTCTTTCTCAAATGTGTTCACGATCCATCAAGATTGTCCAAGTATTTTTCCAGAGTGAATCTTTTGAGATGATGCCCTCTTGTAACTGTCCAACTTCCCATCTCCATATACGATGCTATGTTCATTTTCACCACTTGCTAACAATTGCATCTCAGTTGCTGGGAAGAGGCAGCTCTACATTATGGACTCATCGTTCATGAACTCCAGCGAAGCCCTGGACTCTCCAGTAGAGTTTCCCCACAATTTCACATTTCAATCAAATCAATTGTGTGGAAAATCAGCCAGTCTGGCATCTTTGCTAAAGGGTGTGCGCCATGCTCCATCTGCTTTGTTTAAAAAAATAAACTTTTCATTTTTTAATATTTTAGATTTACACAAAAATTATGAAAATAATACAGAGTTCCCATGTACTCCATACTCGGTTTCCCTTATTATCAACATCTTACATAACTATGGTACGTTTGCCACAATTAAAGAACCAATATTGATACATTATTATTATCTCAAGTCCATACCTTGTTCAGATTTCCATAGGTTTTACCTAACGTCCTTTTTCTGTTCCAAGGTCCCATCCAGGACACCGTGGGACGACTCCTCTGGATTGTGACAGTTTTTCCAACTTTCCTGGTTTTCCATGACCTTGATAGGTTTGAGGAGCACTTAATGACCTGGTATTTTGTTTACTATTCTTCAATTTGAGTATATCTGATATTATTTTCATGACTAACCAGGTTATATTTTTGAGTAATACTGGTCATGTAGAATGAATTGGGAAGTGTT
>NW_012150285.1:9875252-9877656 GCF_000956105.1 Propithecus coquereli
GTCTTGGTTGAAATCAGTTGTCCACACATGTTTGGGTTTATTTCTAGACTCTTAATTAGTAATAAAAACTGTGGTACCGGCAGAAAATATATACCTCCTTTTGCCAGTACCACAGTTTTTATTACTGTAGCTTTGAAGCAAATATTGAATTTGAGAAGTTTTAGTCCTCCAACTTTTTTTTCCCCCAATATTATTGTGGCTATTTGAAACCCCCTGCAATTCGATGTGAATTTAGAATTATTTTTTCCACTTCTGCAAAAAACGTTGTTGGAATTTTTCTAATGATTATGTTGAATCTGTGGATCATCAATGTTGCTAAGATTGCTATATTAACAATATTAAGTTTATGGACATATGATGTCTTTGCATTTATTTATTTCTTATTATTTTTGTCATTGTCATTTTCAATGTATGAATCTTTCGCTTCCTTGGTTAGATTTACTCCTAGGTATTTTATTTTTTTGGATGCTATTTTTTTTTTTTTTACATCCTGGATACTATCGTAAATAGAATTATTTTCTTAATTTAAAAAAATTGAACTCATCCATTTTTCTTTCATAGTTTTGATGGTGTCTCTAAAAACTCATTACCAAACCCAAGGTCACATTGATTTTTCTATTTTTTTCCTAGAAGTTTTAGAGTTTTCCATTTTATTAATACATATAGGTCTATAATCCATTTTGAGTTCACTTTTATGTAACTTTTGTGTCTAGGTTCATTTTTTACACATGAATGTCCATTGCAAAGAAGATCATCATCCTTTTGTGGAAAAAACTAATCTTTCCTATTGAATTGCATATGGATGTCCAATTGTTTCAGGATCATATCTTGAAAAGACTATCCCTTCTGCATTGAATTTCTTTTGTGTCTTTATAAAAATCAGTTGATCTTCTTCATAATTGGTGCTGGGAAAAGTAGATATCCACATGCAAAACAATGAAGTTGGACCTTTATCTTATATTATATATGAAAATTAACTCAAAATGGATTAAAGACCTAAATGTGAGAGCTAAAATTATAAAACTCTTAGAAGAAAACATAGGGGAAAAGCTTCATAACTTTAGATTTAATGATAATTTCTTGAATATTACAACAAAGCACAGGAAACAGAAGAAAAAATAGATACATTGGATTTCATCAAAACTTTAAAATTTTTGCATTAAAGGACACTATTAAAAGAGTGAAAAGATAACCCATAGAATGGGAGAACATTTTTGCAAATCATTCAACTGATAAGGGACTTTTATGCAGAATATATAAAGAACTTCTACAATTCAACAACAAAAAAACCCAAATAGCTCAATTTAAAAATTGACACAGGACTTGAACAGACATTTCTCCAAAGAAGATACACAAATGGCTCTTAGAAAGACGCTCAACATCACTAATAATGAGAGAAATGGAAATCAAAACCACAATGAGATACCACTTTACACCCATTAGTATGGCTATTATATGTTTTTTTAAAAAGGAAAATAACACGTGCTAGCACAGATTTGAAAAATCAGGGCTCTTGTGCATCGCTGGTGGGAATGCAAAATGGTGCACCTGCTGTGGAAAACGGTTTGACAGTTCCTCAAAAAGATAAACATACAATTAACATCTGACCCAGTAACTTCACTCCTAAGTATACACCCAAAAGAACTAAAAGTAGGACTCAAACAGATATGGTACACCAATGTTCAATACATCATCATTTCCAATAGCCAAAAGGTAGAAACACCACAAATATCCATCGGCCGATGAATGGGTAAGCAATGTGGTTTATACACACAACCGAGTATTATTTGGCCTTTAAAAGAAATAAGATTCTGATACATGTTACAACATGGATGAATCTTGACCACATTATGTTAAATGGAATGAATTAGACACAAAAGGACCATATTGTTTGATTCTGTTCATGTTGAGTACTGAGAATGGCAAATTCACACAGACATAGAGAAAGAACCACAGAGATTACCAGGGGCTGAGGGAGGAGATAATGGGAAGTTACTGTGCAACAGGTACAGAGTTTCTGTTTGGGATGATGAAAAATTCTGGAAATATGGTGGTGATGGTCATACACCATTGTGAATATATTTGATGCCACTGAACTGTATGCTTAAAAATGGTTAAAATGGTAAATTTTACATCATGTGTATTTTACCACAATAAAAAAAAATCTGTGTGACTATATTTGCATGAATCTATTTCCAGAATCTCTATTCTGTTCCATGCATCTACGTGTCTGTCCTTTCATCAATACTGTGTTGTCTTGATTACTGAAGCGTTAGAGCAAATCTTGGCGTCAGGAAACGTGAGTCTTTCCACTTTGTTCTCCAGTCCTGTGCGCCATGTGCTTTTTAGTCATTAATTTCATCTTGCCCTGATAAGATGACAGAAATAGGGTATTCGTTACCTT
>NW_012150285.1:9880356-9881711 GCF_000956105.1 Propithecus coquereli
TCTCTGAAATTCCCTTATCTACCTAGAATCTAGACACCCAAAAAGGAACACAAGTGCCTTGGATCCCTTCCCTGAAATTTCATTAACCAGAGAAGATCAAAACTCACATCACAGGGGAACAGACTGAAAGTTAATCACCATGCCTAAAACTCAGATGAACTTTGAACTTTGTCCCAAACTATTCTCTGGTCCCCATTCAATTCCCAAAGAGAATCATTCACAGGATGATGTCTGCCTCCTGGGCATTCAGTCCTCCCTAAAAAATAATTTTCTTCTACGCTCCCCTCCTCTTCTCTTCCCCCAGGAAGAAAGGTACATAAGCATCTAGACGTCATTGGATTACTGGGAAATCATTCTCCGACGACTCTCTTGTGCTCTGCATGTTAAAAGAAATTTGTGTGCCTTTTTCTCCTGTGAATCTGCTTTTTGTCAGTTCATTTTCAGCGAACCTTCAGAGGGTGAAGGGGGCACTTCCCCCTTCACCCCTACAACACTCTAGAAGCAGAACATCAAAGCCGAAGAAGCTAGGAAACAAAACATAAGCAAAGTGCTGAAAAAAGAAAGAGAAAGAGAGACAAAAAGAAAGAAGAAAGAAAAGAAGGAAAAAAAGAGAGAGAAAGAAAGAGGGAGGGAGAGGGACAGAGACAAGAGACAGAGGCAGGGAGGGTGGGAGGAAGGTAGAACTTTTTACTGACTCATGGCTGGAAGCCTTTCTGTGCCTGGCCCAGCTGGGAATTCTTCTTTGTTTAAAATAGTGAATTTGGGGGGGGAGGGTCAAGTATTAGGTACTCGGGGTAACTACTTTTGTTCTTAGCAAACCCATGAAGAGGACAACTCAACGCATGTACTCTAGAAGGGCAAGAACAGGTCATGGTGCTAATATAATTACTTAGATTCGTGGGAGGAAAAAGGGGAAAACCTGTGTTTTGCATAGTGCTCCATCTAGTGGCCAGGAGTGGATATACTTACACGTTAAAAGCCATCTCTTAGGAATGAAAGGTATTAGTGTGACCAGAAGTAATGTGAACAGAGAGGCCTCGGCAATTTCCATCTCGCTCACTCTTGGTACATTTTCCTGGACTTTTTTTTACAACTGTAGATGCACATTTTCAAAAATGGCAAATTCAGAAATTATTATTAATGTTACTGCTCAAACATTCTGTTGCCCGATGCTCTAAAGGAAGCCACTACACTGAGTCAGCAGGTGCTGCAACAGAGAAAGTTTAACATGGCAGGGCCTCTACAATTATAAAATGTTCATGAAAGACCTTTCCCATTTGAATCCAAACCGAAGTCCATTGCCTCTTTTGTGAAAGCATTCGGGAGAAGAAAAATTATCAGTTCAGATAATAACA
>NW_012150285.1:9881761-9883389 GCF_000956105.1 Propithecus coquereli
GAGAAACAGTACCCTAAGAAAAGTTTTAAGAAAACTAGAAGAATGTGGCCTTATAAAAGTCAAAACAATCTTTTTTTTTAAAGAGGTGACTCATAGCATCAAAATCTTTGGCCCTTTGCATTCGAGACTGAGCACTACCCACTAGACTTAACAAGAAGTTGTTGCAAGCCTGTGGAGACAGTTAAACGAAGTCCTCAGGGTTTAGGTACAAAGTAGGACGTTTCATACAAACTTAAATCTGTGATTTCTGAAAATCTGACAAGCATCCCTCAAGCAAAAAAAGTAATTTTCAAAATAATATAGTGTGGCTGCTACAATACTAGTTACAACTTCTGAACCTGGTTTCTTGTGTGATAAAAACAACCCAAGCTTGTCCTTCTTTCTATTCCGATACTTTCGCGTCTTACAAAAAATCTCTCATCATCATGGGCCATGTTGTTTAAGAAGCCTTATGAATAACCACAGTTTATGCAAAGTAAGGTGTCACATCGCTAAGATATCTCAAGTTTACATTTCTCCTTATTCTGGAAGGAAACTATAAGACCAATTCCAGGATGAGACCATGATTCCTTTATTTGCTGTAATTCCCCCTTCCAGAAAGAAGAGCCGTTTCTTCCCACGTGGGTAGGACATTATTCCAGGATAAAAAGTTCCTCAAAGTTTCAAGTAAGTACATAGCATCTGGAAGCGGAACCTCAGGATCCTTACTGTTTTAGATTCTGACGCTGAAACAAATGAAGCAGAGTGGACACTGCTGTCCTCTGTACATCCTCTAAGGCTGTGGTCCCCAACCCCCAGGCCATTGATGGTACCAGTCCATGGCCTGTTAGGAACCGGGCCGCAGAGCAGGAGGTGAGCAGCAGTGCGTGAGTGAGCTAAGCTTCATCTGTATTTATAGCCGCTCCCCATCATTCACCATCCCCTCCCCTCTGACCCCCAGTACATGGAAAAATGGTCTTCCATGAAACCGGTCCCTGGTGCCAAAAAGGTTGGGGACCACTGCTTTAAGGCACAGCGCTATTTTTTCCCACAGCAGGGGTTTGATTTTGGGGAAGCCTCTATTATGTTTATGAGATCAAAGCCTACAACTCTAAATGCATCTCTCTGTAGGTGACAATCCTGGATTTATGTACTAGTCTCCAGGAATTCTGCTAATATTTAGTGTGGCTATCTCCCTCGGCCTCCCTGCTCCTAAGCCCAGGGAAGCTTGCTGTAAATTATTGAAAATGCCTGGGAACATGCTTTCAGTCTGCACTTTACCCTGGTAAACATGGAAAAGACTCATTCTTTTCAACCGTGGAAAAAACTCAGTCCAAAGAGATTTTAAGGCTGGGCGTGGTGGCTCATGCCTATAATCCCAGCACTTTGGGATGCTGAGGTGGGAGGATCACTTGAGGCCAGAAGTTCAAGACATAGCGAGACCCTGTCTCTACAAAAAATAGGGAAAAATTATCAGGGCATGGTGGAGTATGCCTGTAGTCCCAGCTACTGGGGAGGCTGAGGCAAGAGGATTGCTTGAGCCCAGGAATTGGAGGCTGCACTGAATTATGATCGTGCCACTGCCTGAGCAACAGAGTAAGACCCTGTGTCAAAAAAAAAAAAAGAAGAAGAAGAAGAAGAAAGAAAGA
>NW_012150285.1:9893224-9894903 GCF_000956105.1 Propithecus coquereli
AATGTAGAGATGGGGTCTCACTCTTGCTTAGGCTGGTCTCGAACTCCCGACCTCAAGGAATCCTCCCACCTTGGCCACTCAGAGTGTTAAGATTACAGACATGAGCCACCGAACCTGGCCTAGATGAAATTTTTTTAAGTATTTTTGATCTGTGAAATCGGTTGACTCCCTGGTTGCAGAATCCACAGATGGAAAGGACCAACTGTATCTCATTTTTAAAAATCTTTAATAAGGTTGGCCACAAGATGTCCCCACAGCTCTAGAAGATATTTTTTATATCTAGACAGGCTTTTTTCCCCTTTTCATTTCAACTTTAATTTGAGGATGTTAGCCAGGTAATATTTAATGAGATCCTTGTTCTAAATCTGGTTTAGAAATGGCACGCCCCTAAGAAATTAGGTATTCATAATAGTAGAATCTTCAAAACAGAGTTAAAATAATATTCCCAAATGCTAAAGATACATCTTTTTTTAAAGATCCATAATAAACTGTGGTTTTTCTAAACAGTGAGAATCCTTCGTGGCCATCTTAGATCCTTGAGTTATCGGAAAATGATATTGCTGTCACATGGCATTTACAGCTAATTAACAATGAAGAAGAATTAAAGAAAAGAATGTCTTGTCGACGTTTACTGCAAGATAAACACATGGTAGAAGACAGATGAATGGATGCGGACAGCAGGTAGGCGGGGGCGGGACGGGGCAGTCGGACCCGGGATGACTGGTGGCGATTCCTCCTGCTGGGAGGCTGGGAACCGCGTGGGTCAGAGACGGTGCGCCTCGGCCTCAGTGTCAGCTGTTTCGTTGTAAATGTGTGTTCTCGAGACTGCTGAGCGAGTCCAGACTGGAATTAGAGAGACTCTTCTTGGATTTACCCAACACACCTAAATGGGGGTTTCTCTGGGCTACCAGAGAGGACTGGTTCTCTTCCTTCTAGAAGCAAAACCAATTTTACAGAGACGTGAAGGAGGAACCATTTTATGATCAAGATTCTTTTTCTTGGTTGACTTAGTTTTCTTTTTTAAAAAAACTGCTTTGATTTCATTAGTGATTAAAAGTGTCATTGCAGAAATACAGGATTTCCCCTTATCTGAGGGGCATACACTCCAAGACCCCCAGCGGATGCCTGAAACCAAGGACAGTCCTGAACCCTGCATGTACTGCTGTGTGTTTTTCCCTGTGCATACATAGCTAGCCATATGATGAAGTTTGATTTATAAATTAGGCACAGTAAGAGATAACAGAACAATCATAACAATATACTGTAATGAAATTAGGTGAATGTGGTCTCTCTCTCTCAAAATATCTTACTGTATGTACTCACCTATTTTCAGACTGCAGTTGGCTGCAGGTAACTGAAACCTCAGGCAGCAAACCCCACGGATAAGGGGACAACTGTATACATACATGTTGGCTAAGCCTGAGTCTCTCTTTTGAAATGGACAAGGTGAGAGAGTGCAATGTCCTCACTTGGTTTACTCCACTGCTGGACGGTGCTGCGTGTTGGTGTGTGTCCCCCGCAAAATTCATACCAGGAGGTCCTCATCCCAGAACCTCAGAAGGTGATCTTATTTGGAAACGGGGTCATTGCAGGTGTAATTAGTGTAGATGAGATCACACTGGAGTGGGATGGGCCCTTAATGCAACGTGGCTGGTGTCCTTACATAAAGGGAAAATTTG
>NW_012150285.1:9906295-9907131 GCF_000956105.1 Propithecus coquereli
CTCCTCATCCCTACCTAACAAGTCTACAATAGAAGATACAGTTGGTGAGGGAGGAACAATTCCGAGACTCAGTGACTGGCCTTAACATCGTGGATTTCATCTGCTTCGGTGAATTTTGCAGACTCTTGATGGGACTCCACTGTTGGGGAGAGACACATCCAAATTCTGTATATATGGCAGATACGCTGCGACATCTAGTGAGATCTCCGCCTGGGCCTGCCCAGCGCATCAGGTTCTGCACATCTCAGTGCCTGTGAGGCCCGGCCAGTACCTACACGAGTGATGTGAGCTCACAGCGTTCCTGTGAGCTGGCCGCTGCCTGCCTTGGGGAGCTTGCCCTGTCCTCAGGCCACCAGTTTCTGACCTCCGATCATGTGAGTAGAGATGACGTGTGCAAATACAATGCCTGGCCCAGAGGAGCCGGCCAGTAGATGGCAGTGATGAAGATGTCGCTGATGGCATGAACGAGGCAGCAACATCCCTGAAGAGACATTCAGTGGCTCCCTTCCCTTTATCTTATTCTCTTCTGCTCCCTCTTTTGCCCATTCTTTCACTATTTTCTTGTCTCTCTTCAAGCAAACCACTGCTTTTCAAAGTCTTTCAGGTTTAAATATCTCCAGAGGACTCACTAACTTCAGGCAAAAATCCAAACTGACAAGTCTTTCAGCAAAACGTCTTTGCCCCAGGCAGGAGCCTGGATTGTCTCTTGTCAAACCTTGGTGAGGCGCCTCTTGGTGGAGGCTTTGCTTGTTATTGGGGTGTAAATGAAAGTCCAGGGAAGGGCAGGCCCTTCCTTAGCAGATCTGGGGTGGGGGTGGGTGGGCCTTAGCAATAGA
>NW_012150285.1:9907251-9936038 GCF_000956105.1 Propithecus coquereli
GCCACGGCACTCTAGCCTGGGCAACACAGTGAGACTCTGTCTCAAAAAACAAAAAAAAGGACTAGAGTTATACTGCCACGAGCCAACCAACTGCCAGAAGATAGAAGAGAGGCCTGGAACAGATGCTTTCCTGGCATGCTCAGGTGTCTTTCCTGCTGACACCTTGATCTCCAGATCTGTGAGACAATACTTGCCTGTTACTGAAGCCATCCGGTCTATAGGACTTCATCATGGCAGCCCCAGCAAACTAACACGGGCCGTGGTTGCCTTAAGGATGTGACTAATGTTAATAATAAAATATGAACCGTATATCAATTGATCATCTTGCTAATTGCTTTTCTTTTTCTTGATGTTCATCCTCATTTGGTATTTAGCCATTATGCAGTCATGATTGTAATTTAATATTTCCCTGGGAAGCATACGTTAAGTAATTTTCTCTAGACTCTTAAGTAGATTTGAGTTTCCAACCCCATTAAATAATAGAATTTTAGTTTCATCCAGGATATCCTCTCTTTTTATAGACGAGGAAATTAAGGTAGAAAGGTTTCAGGACAATGCTCATCTCGTATATGTCAGAGTTTTGTTTCCCAGGAAGTAGGCTGGGAAACTCGCGTGTCTCCCCCATTGCGACTGATCGTCTCCTTAACAGAAGGTTAAAGACAGAGTTTTTCACACCGGACCGAAACAGACATCTTCTGGGTGCTATTGCAATGTGGGGGTTCTAGAAAGTGCTACGACAAGGAGAATGTAGATGAAAGAAGACCTAAAAACCTCGAGACCAAACTTTCAGTAGTGAACCATCCAGAGGCATCCAGAGCCTCCTTACCATCCAGACTCCCTATGTTTGGTGTCTCTCCCTCTACCTAAGAGCACATTAAACTCTTTGTCCAGGTTACAGCCCCCTTGAGCCTTTCCTGCCACGTAGACTCACTCTGTCCCCTGCCACCTCTGTGGCCTCCTCTTTCCTTGCTGAGCCCTACAATTCCATTATGCATTGAAGTGTGTCCTTCCGAATTCACATGTTGGAGCCTCAACTCCATACCTCAGAACGTGGCTATTTCGAGATAAGGCAACTAAGGAGGTAATTAGGGGAAAATGAGGTCATTAGAGTGGGTCCTGATCCAATATGACTGGCATCTTCATAACAAGAGGAGATTAGGACACAGATACACTCAGAGAGAGGACCACATGGGACACAGGGAAAAGACATAACTGTGCAAGCCAAGGAGAGAGGCCTCAAAAGGGGACATTTTTGGAAACAGGGCTTTGCAGGTGTGATTAGTTTAGCTGAGATCACACTGGAGTAGGGTGGGCCCTCAATCCAATATGGCTGGATTGGTGTGCCCCGCCCACACTTTGGTCTCAGACTTCTAGTCTCCCGGACTGTGAGAAAATTAGTTTACGTTGCTTTAGGCCACCCAGTCTGTGGTACTTTGTCATGGCAGCCCGGACGCACTGATACAACTTCCTTGAAGACCCAGCCAGCTTTTAACTGCCACGTCACTCTCTGCTCATCAGGACAGAGCACATATTAAACTGCTTTCATTCTTACCCGAAAAGACGTTACCCAAGTTCCAAGCACATGGGAAAAATACAAGATTATATATATGTATATGTATAGCTGAGTTTGTTACTGGATCCTGTTCCCAGCTGACAACCTGTGGCAGACGTAATTGTTGTAAGTTCAATGTTTTCTGTCTTTTCTGGAGTCTGGAGCTGGGCCTGGGCTCCAATGTTCTGAGCATTCTCACCTGATCTCCTCCCAACATGTAATTACTTGCAGAACCTTGTTTTTTATAGATGATTCTTTATTTATTAGTGCATATTAATTTCTTTTATCTTAAAATATTAAGGGGGTACAAAGAACCTCTTAACCATGTGAAATTTGCTAAATCAACCCATCATTCTCCAATGACAGGTGAAGGGTGTTGATGGGAACATGCTATTTATCCTCCCAGCTGTGTATTTCCAAAGTAGCAGGAGTTTTCTGGAAGCCAAGACTTAACGCAGAGGGACTGCTTTCATTTCAAGAGCTTTAGGAGCCGTGGCAGAATCAGGGGTGGGTGGTCTCATCCCACGAGGCCTTTCAGTGTCTCTGAGCACGGAGGTGTCTCTGCAGGGGATCAGATGCGCCCTTGTGGCTGCTGAGAATCTGGCGATGGCAGTCGGTTGTTGTGGGAGCCAGAACAACGGCCCTGCAAAGACGTCCACGTCCTGTGAACGTGGTACTTTCTGTGGCAAGAGGGACATTGCAGGGGGATTGAGCGAAGACTCTCGAGATGGGAGCTGACCCTGGGTTGCCCAGGGGGCACCCAACGTGATCACAGAGTCCCTATAGGTGAAACAGGGAGGCGGCAGAGCCAGAGCCAGAGAAGATATGACTGATGACAGAGCAAAGAGCAGAAATGACGAGGCCACGAGCCAAAGAGTGCGGGCAGCTTCTGGAGGCTGGAAAGGGCAGGGGATGAATTTTCCCCTAGAGTCTCCAGAAGGGATGCAGCTCTGCCCACACCTTGATTTTAGCCCCGTAAAACTTCCAGAATGGTGAGATATTAAATGTGTGTTGCTTTAAGCCACTAACGTTGTGATAGTTTGTTACAGCAGCCACAGGAAACCAACACAGGTGTCCAGTAACCTGGTCGCGCAGCCCGTGTCTGAAATTGCAGGACTTCCAAAGCCTGAGCTGAGGACAGAGCCGAGGACCCTGGGCAGACCCTGGCCACCTGCCCAGCCCCCCAGGCACTCTCAGTTTAGCTCAAGGAGCCTCCAGAAGGTACGTGAAAAGCATTTGATGAATCTGACCTAATCATCTGATCTTTCTAGCCATCTAATTCATCAAGCCAAAGCAAGCTGGCCTGCTATCTGCTTGATCTGATTATTGGACTAAATTGATTGATCGATTTGGTAAATTCATTCATAATGATGCATGAATGGCTGTCAATGCCTAAACGGATTACCTCATTGAGAAAATATTCTGTCAGGTTCTTTTATTTTTTTCTTTTTTTCAAAAATTTAGGATGAAGAGGAAGGCACAAAACTAGCCGGGGAACTTTGTGGTTGTTTGGTTTTTGGTTATTGAGGGGGGTGAGGTTTGGGGGAGAGGCATCCACAAACCACGCCAACCTCTGCTGGAGACGGCATTAAGGGGAGGGAGGGGTAAGTCACCACTCGCCCCGACTCGCAAGACTCAGGTGTGGAGACCAGAGGTCAAGTCCATGTTCCCGGTTCTTGGTTCCTAGTACAGAAGAATGGTTACTGGTACCGAGTTGATGGGCAAATGAGCAGACCAAGCAGACACAAGCAGGCAAAGTGTGAAAATTTATTAAGCAAACATAGCAAGCTCCGAAGAAGGAAGGATTCTATCTCCGCAAGTGGGGAAGACCCTGAGTTTAAAGACAGAGTATAGAAAGTGTAATACACTCTCAAAGTTGGTAGAAAGAGGACTGTTCCAATAAGGAACAGCGTCACCCCAGGGTTAGGGTCTGTCCTTCACGCTAATCCCTAATAATATGTTACATGGAGGGAGAAATATTAATGCTTTTTCTTAGAAAGGGGTGAAGAATTCCCAGAATGGCGAGTCCTCCCCTTCTCCATCCTTGTAAGGAAATTTCTGGGGATTGCCAAGGTATTTCCAAACTGTCATGGTGCTGGTGGGTGTGATTTTTACTATGCTAATGAGGGTAGGTCACTTGAGGATACTGTCACCTTACTTATACGCATGCTCCAAAGACCCCCTTTTGTGGCCTTGGCCATATCTCTACTTTGTGGCCTCTCTACCTCTTTCTGGTCCTTGGAAACCTCCTATCATAGACCAAACATCTGTTCAGTCCTTGGAAACTCCCTTGACATGTCACCTGTTCCATCTAGGAAGCCCCCTCCGATCAATTTGTTCCTCTTATTGTAGACAAAACATCTCCTAGTGCCATCTTCTCCTCTCCCTCCTCATCCCTACCTAACAAGTCTACAATAGAAGATACAGTTGGTGAGGGAGGAACAATTCCGAGACTCAGTGACTGGCCTTAACATCGTGGGTTTCATCTGCTTCGGTGAATTTTGCAGACTCTTGTTGAGTCCAGTGTTGGGCAGAGACACATCCAAACTCTGTATATATGGCAGATACGCTGCGACATCTAGTGAGATCTCCGCCTGGGCCTGCCCAACGCATCAGGTTCTGCACATCTCAGCGCCTGTGAGGCCCGGCCTATACCTACACGAGTGATGTGAGCTCACAGCGTTCCTGTGAGCTGGCCGCTGCCTGCCTTGAGGAGCTTGCCCTGTCCTCAGACCACCAGTTTCTGACCTCCGATCACGTGAGTAGAGATGACGTGTGCAAATACAGTGCCTGGCCCAGAGGAGCCGGCCAGTAGATGGCAGTGATGAAGGTGACGCTGATGGCATGAACGAGGCAGCAACATCCCTGAAGAGACGTTCAGTGGCTCCCTTCCCTTTATCTTATTCTTTTCTGCTCTCTCTTTTGCCCATTCTTTCACTATTTTCTTGTCTCTCTTCAAGCAAACCACTGCTTTTCAAAGTCTTTCAGGTTTAAATATCTCCAGAGGACCCACTAACTTCAGGCAAAAATCCAAACTGACAAGTCTTTCAGCAAAACGTCTTTGCCCCAGGCAGGAGCCTGGATTGTCTTTTGTCAAACCCTGATGAGGCGCATCTTGGAGGGGGGCCTTTGCTTGTTATTGGGGTGTAAATGAAAGTCCAGGGAAGGGCAGGCCCTTCCTTAGCAGATCTGGGGTGGGGGTGGGTGGGCCTTAGCAATAGAAACACACAGGGCCTGTGGTCCTTGCTGCTACTCGATGCCTCCTCGATCCCTCCTGGCTGCTTCGGTCGAGTCAAGGGAGGATGGCGAGATTACGGCTTGGAAGTCTCGTTCCCCTCGGCCCTCTTCCTGTAGACAGCTGAGGAGGTGGCGGACCTAGACTACACCTGGCGTCATGCTGCGTGCAGGGAATGTTCGGAAGGGATGGTCTCGCAGAATCTCTGAAACTCCCACCTGTGGAGTTGACGAGTGTTTCTCAAGCACCCAAGGGATCTCGGAGGGAGTCAGACCTGAGTGCCACCTGTGGTCCCAACACAGCAACAACTTGTGTTTTGATGGCCAAAGAGCAGATTCCTCCCCGCCACCTAGATCCCAAAGCACTATTTGAGTTCCCGGACAAACTAAGACACAAGCCTAGGGAAAACGGGTGGTTTTTTGACTGAGATCAAGTTAATGCAACCTAGCAGAATATGAGCTTGCTATCAAAATAAGTTGAATTCTAGAAAAATATCCCTGAGAGTCTGTCTTCCCTGGTGAAGTTTCCCAAGTTTCCACTGATGAACTGCCGAATTTTATATCCCAGCTCTGCCTCTTAATACCTGTGTGTGGTTGGGCAAGTGACTTGACCCCCTTGGTCCTTAGTTTTTTGCAGCTGGAAAATGAGTCTAATGGTCCCTACCTTACAGGATTGTTCGGTTAATACATTTAAGTGTTCAGTTAATATTTGCAACAAACCACTCCCAATAGCAGCCTGAATTTGAGGCCTGCAACTGACACATGACATATTAGGATTTATTAGCTTGAGAGAAAACAACTTCATTAAGTCCCTGAATTTTCTCTGTCATGGATGTACATTGTAGGTGGCACCAAGAGTGAGCAGATACTCAGCTACTCAGAAGGCTGAGGTGGGAGGATCACCAGGTGGATTCTAAGAGCACATACCCATGACAATAATTCAAACCATGGAAGCAAGAGACATAAACAAATGGTTGTATCGGTTATCTATTGCCGTGTAACAAAATTCCCTAAAACACAGCGGCTGAAATGCACACACACTTATTAATATTTTCTGACAGTTTCTGTGCATCAGAACTCTGGGCACAGCTCAACGCTGTCCAGTGATGCCAGGTACCTTGTGAGGTTGCAACGAGGCTGTCAGCGGGGGCCGTGGTCATCTCTAGGCTCAGCTGGGGCAGGAGTGTTTACTTCCCAGCTTTCTCTTGTGCCTGCTGGTAGGTTCAGTTGCAAAAAAAAAAAAAGAAGAAGAAGAAGAAGAAGAAGAAGAAGAAGACTTATTCTATATTTCTGCATTTGGGTGTTGAGCTCTTCGTGTTGGCAGACGAGGAAAGAGCAAAGGCTGGGCCCTTGCTCCAGTTCCCGTTATCTGCTGAAGTCTTCCCGTCTTCCTGGCAGCAACCGTCCCTTTGTGTTTCGTGACACCTCACATCCCTGCCATCTCGTTTGTGCAGCATTAAAACTAGGTCAGGCTGCTCTGCCTTTCAATTTTCCCCGAATATAGCTCTGTCAATTCCAGAATGGTTTTCCAGGCCTGGTCAGTCAGTGAGAAAAGCCTGAGGAGCCTTGGGGGTTGCCATGGCAACCGCCAGCTGAGCCGGGAGATGAGGACACAGGTTAAATGAGCTGTCGCCTCCTCGCAGCCCCGGAGGAGGGCCGGGTGCTGGAGCCCAGAGCCGGCGGGACGCTGGGTGCATACAGAGCAGCAGGGAGGACCAGCCAAGTGACTGCAGTGGGAGCAAGGTCAGAGCGGGACACTCGGAGGGGCACAGCGCCACCAAGCCCAGGCGGCCCCTCCTGGGGGCTGAGAGTCGGGGCCAACCTTCTGTGCTCCAAGCCACCCCTGCCTCAACCTCCCCTTCTCAGGATTCCCCAGTTTGCCTGTGCCAACCTGAGTCACCACTGAGCAGGGTTGGGTAGAAAGGGGCACGTGAAACGAGGAAGAGCCCTGTATGGACCTATAAGACGTGTGCACTGCCCAGTCCTGCAAGCAAGGGCTTCTCCACAGGTCCTGTGGTTTTTTCCTCTCGTTCTTTCTCTTCATTTTTAACTCAACCTAAATGATTTTTTTTTCTTACAAGATGTTTGCTGCCATCTGCTGACCAGACTCGGTCACTGCACATAAAACTGCAAACCTGAGAACCAAGGAGAGAACACGCGCACTGTGCCTCCCGTCCCAATGCCTCTGAACTGATGGAAACTAAGACAGATGTCTCTATTTAAATGCCATCATTGTGGTATCAGGATTAGAAGGAAAAACAATCTTACAGTGTGGCTTGATAAGATATTGGAAAAACAGAAAAGAAGAATACAAATGCCAAATCATTGAGTTAATACCAAAACGACATCCATCATTTTTCTTCTTCACATATGTAAACAAAGGGAGAATATCACAAATCCCAATATTTATTCATAACAAGTTGAGAACATCACTGTTTAATGCTTTGCAGAGGAAATGACAAATTTAGATGCAATGATCTAAAATCAAGGGAAAACGAATTATTAGGGTCGCCCCTAACAAGGTCTTGGTTTCAGAGCCAGTGGCCGAGGAAAGAGGCCTGGAGGGGGGCAGGCTGCCCCCGGCATTGCACATTCGGAGGTGCACACACCATATGTCCAACATGCAAAGCGATAAATCAAGCCACACGCTGTTGCATAAAACATATTTATCCTCCTCCCTTGGCAAACATGACTTCGTAAGGACGTGGAAGGTCAGGTTTGGATGCTGAGGTCGAGTTCCTCCACAGGAAGTGCCAGAAGGCCCACCGCACGGAGAGCCAGCCCTGCATGCCCAAGCCTGCGACCAGCCCCTTCCCCGCCTCTCTTCTCGCCCTGGCTCCCTCCTACCTGGCGAGGCGGCTAATGGTGTGTGGAGATTCCAGCTTCACGTCCAGGCTCCAGAAGCAGCCCCCCAGCCCCTGCCTTGGGGGTCGCACACTGGAAGTCTCCTCAGCCCTCCTGAAGAGGGACACTGGAAAGAGGCTGCTGGAAGAGATGCTCAAAGTGGTCTTGGGACTGTGGGGTAGATAATTCCAGGGTCCCAGGGACCAGACGGTGTGGTCTAGCAGAGGGTGCCTGGGGCCTGGGGGGCTTGGCTCCTTGGAGCCCTCAGCCGGTGGTGACCAGCCTGGCTGGGGAAGGGCACAGGGGCATTTGCTGAAGTACGGTGCTGGGGGAGGGCTCCTCTGCCCACGTTTACTGTGACAGTGGGAAGTACTGATGCGACAGGGGGTAGGAGGCAGGAAGGCATGGCAAGGAGCTGGGACTAGGAATGTCGTCTGCCCTCCCCACCACTTCCTTTTCTTCACTCTCCTCAAACGACAGCCACCAGGCACAGCCATCCATGTTCAGACACCTGCACCGTCTCCCGTATGACGCCGTCACAACCCCTCTGCCGAGCGTTTCAGATCCACATCATTTGCCCTTTGTTCATTTTTCTGCAGAGACGAGAGAACAGATGCCATTTTAAATGAACTCAATTAATTTGTGCTTGTGTTTTCTATTTTTCCAGTGGTGTATTAAGTCAAGACACTGTAACTTTTAAAAACATTTCAACAGAGAAGTCCTTAAAAGGATCTACGTGATCTTATCTCTTTGTTATCTTCCCGACCTCATCTCCTACTTCCGTCCCCTTTCGTTTTAGAGAGTGTGACCAGAGCTACAACGTCATACCTCCCTCGGGGACACCTGAGCACATTCACAGCAGACACAGCCAGGCTGACATAACTGCTTGGTGGAACTTCTAGATCCTTTCTATACAGGTTTGCTCAGGCTGCCATTATAAAATGGCACAGATTGAGTGGTTCAAACAACGGAACTTTATTTTCTCACAGCTCCGGAGGCTGGAAGTCCAAGATTAGGGTGGTGGCAGGTTTGGTTTCTCCTGAGGCCTCTGTCCTCGGCTTGCAGACGGCCGCCTTCTGGCTGCGTTTGCGCACGGCCTTTCCTCAGCATGCACAACCCTTCCTCTTCTTAAGAGGACCCCAGTCGTATTGGATGAGGGCCCACCCCTAACGGCCTCATTTGACCATAACGACCTCCTGAAAGACCCTGTCTCCGAATACAGTCACGTTCAGAGGTACTGGAGGTCAGGCCTCCACAGAGCACAATCTGGCCCACAAAAAGTGGAAAAAAAACAGCCACTGTCAGAACAGCCTTTCCTTTTTTTTTTTTTTTTTTTTATACAGATAACTGGTCACATTTTTAGCTGCACAAAACCTTAATAGTTTTGTGTGTTTCCATCTACCTGTGGTCCATGCATCTAGTGGGTACAGCTGCGCCTTGTTCAGAGGCAGAACCACGTCTCCTCCCAGAAGCCGTGCTATGCCCATGAGCTCAGGCTGGACGGATCCGCCTTGCTCATTCCACAACCGCTCAGCCCCAGAACTACCTGAAATCCCAAAGAGAGCCAGGTCATCCGGGGAACGTTCCCAGGACCTAGTCCAGGGTTATAATAAAAGCAGTCCAAGGGATCTTAAGACCCATTGGACATTGGACAAGGAAGTTCTGGGAAGTCAGGTTCTGCATGTCAGTGTTGGATGTCACCAATCTTGTCATTTTTTCCCCTGAAAACGACAATGGGTGGCCGGGGGACTGAGGCCAGGCAGGCGCGATGTGGCTCTGCGCAAGGTGAGCACTGAGAGCACCGGCCCCGCCCTCCAGAGGGAAAGCAGGTGACAATCTCAGCCAGCAGGTGTTTCCACCGAGGAGCCCCATGGAAAGCTGCCGTCCCTCTGTGTTGGGCAGCTTGGCGGTAAATAACTTTGTCCAAGATTAAACTCATAACAGAGTTAACTTCCTGAGTTAGGAAAGCCCAAAGCCACCCCGGCCCTGCTGGAAGGTCACATCCTACACAAGAGAGTAAGTAAGTCCCAGGGCCCCACGGGCGGTGCTGGAAGCCCTGAGACCTGGGGAGGGGGCTGAGGGCGGTGACACCACCTACTGCTGGGATGTCAGAGCCGACTGTGTGAGAGGAGAGTGTGTGGCCTGTCAGGGCTTCCCATTGTGGGCGGGGCTGATGCAGATGGTTGTGGAGAACTCAGGGGCTACCTGAGCAATGGAGAAAGCTTCATTTAACCTTCTGCCATTTGTGTGACGACCTGTTTTTCAAGAGATTCTTTGTGCTGTCCTCCCTGTTGGCCACCCTTGCTACTTCAACAGAGGCATTAATTAGCTCTTCTCTCTGTCACCCTCTTTGGATCTTGTTTTTCTCCAAAGTGGTCACAGAAATTTGAATTTCAGTAGGGAACTGTGGCTAAACCATTACTACAGGTAAACTTATGAATGTGACTTTCTCCTCACTCAGAGGCATCTTCAAGCTCATCCCTGGAGCAGTCTAAGAAAGTCCCCAGAGCCGTCAAGGGAGCAAGCCAAAATGTCACATGTCACATCCCTCTGGGGTCCAGGTAATATCCCTTTCCAAACAGCTAGTGCATGACAATCAGAGATCATTTTAAAATGGGAGCCAGCCGTCCAGGGAGCTGTCCCTGGTGCCAAACGCACACAGCCATGGAGGCAAAGGGTCCCCATTTTGCTTTTGAAGGTCTATAGGCTGAATTTCATGGTTACCGTGCCCCCCAAAATCCACGCTGGTTTTCTAGTGACCCCCCTTGAACAATTATCATGGTATGAGCAGGCGTGAGCTGGTGTCCACCATATATCAAGCCGGACCTGAGCACCTAGGTTGTTCCTCTACATTCATCAAAGGCTTGGTTTCCACCAGCATCTTCCTCCTATTTATTTAATTGCTGCATAACAAACCACACCCAAACTTAGTGGCATGAATCATCAGCAATATATAATTTCTCATGATTTTGTAGGTTTACCAGGTAGTTCTTCTGTTACACACGATGTTGGCTGGAGCACTGGGATGTCTGGAAGGTTCCAAGTGTCCTCATTAACCTGGCTGGATGCTTGTTGCAAGCTCAACTGGTGCTTGTCTGGTAGGGCTTTTAGTTCTCTTCTAGTAGATCTTGCCACATGGCTGATAGGTCTTCCTCGCGTCATGGCAGCAGGGAGGGAGACCACGAACAGGCAGGAAGAGTTGGCTGCCACTCAATGTCGTATATGTCCCGACTCCTTTCTATTCCCTTTGGGCTTAAACTTTGGAAACTCAAAAGCTGACACTAGATTAGCTTACAATTTGGGAGGGTGGGGTGGGTTGGAGGAGATAGGGTCTAGAGATGAAAGAGAGTATCAATTTAAATTAATTAGTTGATATCTCAAAAAAAAAGACATTCCATTATGCTTATTTTAGCACCACATAGATTTTGCACAATTCCTTCTTCCATTGCTGTGCAGGTTTTCGGCCCTCGATCTGAGCCTCTTAGCTTTCTATAATTACACCTGCCATTTAACACACACAGCAGGACTAAATGATGTCTCTCTGCAACAATTAATTCTGAAATCTGTTCATTTAGGTAAAACTGAACACTTTTTAAAAATAACAAAAAGAGTATGCTGCATTTTTATAAAAGCATTTTGTCTATCTGGTAGGCAGAACGACGGCCCCCCCCCAAGATGTCCTAACTCCCAGATCTGTGAATAAGTTATGTTATCTGGCAAAAGTCACTTTGTGGATGTGATGGAGGTTCAGGACCCGAGATGGGGAGATTACCCTGGATTACCTGGCTGGACCCAAGGTAATCAAATGGGTTCTCATAAGAGGAGAACCTTTCCTCAGCTATGATCAGAGAAAGATGAGGCTGTGGGAGCAGAGTCCCAGAAAGATGCTCTGTTGCTGACTTTGAAAATGGAGAAAGAGGCCACAAGCCAAGGAATGCAGGACGCCTCTGGAAGCTGGAAAATGCAAGAAAACAGACTGACTCCTAGAGTCTCTGAAGGAAAAGTAGCCTTGCAGACACCTAAAATCTCATCGATTTTAACCCAATGAGACACATTTCAGACTTGTGGCCTACAGAAAATACATTACATTTGTGTTATCTGTACAATCTTCTATCAGTTCACTTAATGCTCACGGTGATTGTTTCTATGTGGTAGCTTTTTTAAAAAAAAAAAACCTGTTTTTTCGGTACTTTTAAGCATTGCTTAAATTCTTCCAGAGGAGTGTGCACAATTTTATCAAAACAATGAGTGAGTTCATGAGAAAGCAGAGGAAGAGAGGAATAAGAAAAAGAAAGAGAAAAGAGTGAAGCGGGGGAAATGGAAATGGAGAAAATTCTGGGTCCCATTTCTCAGATTTTTATGGCACGCTGGGCACAGGTTGGACAAACAAAACTCCCAGTAGAGGCAGCCGAGTGCCAGGCAGAGCCCGCTGGGGGCTGTCCCTGTCGTCCGTGTGCTTGTCTGTGGCTGCCACATGATCCACGTGGAATCCACTGCACTCAAAGGCAGCTGGGCATGGGGGAGCTTCGATGTATTTTTTGGCTTAAAAAATCCACCCTGAATTTTAAAAATTGCTTTTGATGTTATGAATTCTCACTAAATGATCTCCGATGTGTGTTTCTTATGCTCTTTGTTTCCCTAGTATTGTGTTTTCCCTCCTTGACCTATTTCCGATCAAGATCCCAGGATGCACCGTGGCTTTTGCTCGGCTCTTGCTAAGCATTGGGACGTCGCCACCAGCTTCTTGGCATCCCTCGTAGTCTCCTCCCGGCAGCCTAAGTGATCCTTCTCAACACGTCTCAGCACACTTTCTTCCGCTCAGACCTGTGTGAGCTTCCCGCCCTGCTCTGAGTGAGTGCCAACGTCCTTCTTGCTGTCTACAGGGCCTGTCGTGAGCCAGTCCCTGCCCCTGTTTCTGCCTCCATCTGACCTGCTCATCTGCAGCCATGCTGGGCTCCTGGATGTCCCATCACCACTGGGGACTGTGCCCACCTCCGAGCCACGACACTTGCTTTTATCGCTGCCTGCAGTTCACTGGTCCTGAGAGCTCTGGGGCCTCCTTGCTCCTTCTTCTAGATGAAATGTCTCCACAATGGCCCCTTCTCAGAAAGGTCTCCCAGTTATTCTACAGAAACAGTCACTCTATCTCCTGTGACTTACTTTATTTGTCTTTACAGAACTTATCTCCACTTTTCATACTATATATGTGTAGTATGACATTATATATACTCCATATATATAATATCTATGCACATATTATATATGTGTGTGTGTATACACACACACACACACATACAGACACACACACAGTCATTCTCCATATAGTGACATTTTGGTCAACAACGGACAGCATAGATGAAGGTGGTCCCATAAAATGATAATGGAGCTGAGAAATTCCTGTCACCTAATGGCATCTTGATGATCCTGACCCTGTGTGGGCCTAGGCTAATGTGTGTGCTTGTGCTTAATTTCTAACAGAAAAGTTTAAGAAGTACAAATAAAATTAAAAATAGGAAAAAGCTTATAAACATATAAAGAAGGACAATATTTTTGGACAGCTGTACAATGTGTTTGTGTTTTAAGCTAAGTGTTATGACAAGTCAAAAAGTTAAAAAAATCAGAAAGTTTATAAAGTAAAAAAGTTGCAGTAAGCTAACGTTAATTTATTGTTGAAGAAAAATAGTTTTACATAAATTTAGTGTCGCTTAAGCGTACAGTGTTTATAAAGTCTGTGAAGTTTATAAAGTGCAGAGGAAGGTTCTAGGCCTTCACATTCACTCACCACTCACCCGTGACTCACGCAGAGCGACTTCCGGTTCTGCAAGCTCCATTCGCGGTAAGTGCTCTGTACAGGCGTTCCATCTTCTATTCCATATTTTTACTGTTCCTTTTCTGTTTAGGTATGTTTCGATACACAAATACTTACCGTTGTGTTACAACTGCCTACAGTATTCAGTACAATAATGTGCTGCAGGAGTTGGTAGCCTGGGTGTGTAGTAGGCTTTACTATCTAGGAGAGTGTAAGTACGCTCTATGATGTTCGCACAGTGATGGAATTGCCGAAGGATACATTTCTCAGAACATATCACTGGCATTAAGTAATGCATGACTATATATATTATATATATAATGTCTCTCTATATAATGCATATATAAATTATTCCATATTTAATATGAGTATTATATATAGTATAATATAATGTTATATATAAAAGCCATGTAATGTACATATGTTAATACATTATATATAGACATTTTATATAATATGTAGTATATATGATACTATATATAATGCCATACTACATATGTACAGTAATAAACAAACACACATGCACATATGTCTCACAGTATTGCTCAGGCTGGTCTTGAACTCCTAACCTCAAGTGATCTTCCTGCCTCAGGCTCCCAAAGTGCTGGGATTACAGGCCTGAGCCACCACACCTGGCCTAATCAGCCCTTCTTTTAAAAAATTTCAAGAGGTTCCAAGTCTCCTGGAACACAACCAGAGTTATAATTGAGCAATGAGGTTCCTTGTCATTTTCCAGACTCTCAAATTTAGATAAATTTTAAAACATCCATAGCAGCAGAAGCAATTATTATTCCGAAACAGCAATGATAATACTAATGGCTATTTCCTTTCCTTCTGAGAAGAGTTCACTGTCTTTGGATCTCTCTTATTTAACTTTAACTGGTTTTACCCAACAGGCTTGGAGGTCATTACAGATCAATCCAGATTGTAGCTGAGCCCAGTGGTGATGAAAAAATCCTCAGGGAGTCTGGGATTTGGGACAAGGTTTTCAAGTCACTCATGCTTTGGGGTAATTGATAATTATTTTTACCTATTTATCCATCCCAAAATATTTACTAAAACTATATCAGGTTACTATGATAACAGTAAACATTATCATCATAATTGCTAACTTCTTTGAACATTTACTATGTGTCTAGCTCATTCTGCTACGTATTATTAATAACTCATTTAACCTTGTATATATGAATTCATTTAATCACCACAGCAACCCACAGAGGCAGCTACTGTTATTATTATCCTCAATTTATAGTTGAAAAACATGAGGCACAGAAAGTTACTGCTTAGATGCTAACGTAAGAAATAAAATTGAGTTGATGCGTTTACGTAATGGAAAAGATCCAATTTCCACAGAAGAAGATTATTTCAAGTTATTGTGGGTCCTAGGATGAAAAGATTTGTGACGATGGAATTATGGAGGGATGAGCATTTGAGCTGGATATTAAATATTTTATAGGAATTATAGACTAAGAAATGATGTGTGGATAAGAATGAGCTAGAAGGAAAAGGCATTCCAGGCAGAAAAATTCTCAACATTGTAGCCATGCAAAAATTGGCATCTGGACCATTGTGTCAGAAGCACCTGTGCCCATCAAGATTTGGGGTATCTAAGGGTGGGCTTGAGGCCTCCCCTTGAACTCTGAGTTGGTCTGTTCACCAGTGGGATCAACTGGCTGGCTCAGTTCCCAAGTTACCAGCACACTGACCACGAAGTACAGGAATGAGGTTTTAGTAGAGTTTTTTAAACCATGTGTCATACAGCAAATTAACTCAGGTGGTGTCCGTGCATCCATCCCTGGGTCCTGCAGCAGAGTCTGAAGCTCCGTGTTCTTGGCAATGCCCCCAAGTGTCCTGAGAGCCCGGGAAGCAGAACAGAGCTCAGAAGCCCAGCTCAGCAGGGCTGCAGGCTGAAATGCCTCCTCCCCGACAGTGTTTCCATCCGCCCTCACCATTAAGAACCCCTTTCTTGCTAACTGCGCTGTTTTTTTTCTCTCTTAATTTCATCTTCCATCTGAAACAAAGGGATGTCAGATCCTGTGATAACCAGCCCAAGTCGCTGCTCTGTGCTCCGCCTCCAGAAAGCTGCCTAGAAATCCACTGATGACAGATTTCAATAACTTCTCACCTTAGACCCTCGCGGAAGAGTGTTAGAAATATCTAGGTTGAGGAAGATTTTTGTCCTTTCATCATAAAGAGCAGTCCCCTCACTTTACACTTGTTAGGAAAAAAAAAATTTCCTTGGAACTGAAACGATAGAATTCTACACAGAAAGAGGAGTAAAGAATGAGACAGAGACAGAGTGGGTGGGAGTCAGGGTGGAAATGGGTGTGTTGGGAGAGGGAGAGGGAGAGGGTTGGGTGAGATATTACCTATGAAGTTGGGCTCCCAATCTGGGGCCAATGGAAGAGGAATTTGGCAAGCTTGTCTCCTTGAGTAGGATTCCAAGACCTGGCGCACACGGGCAAGGGTCTTTGTGTGTTTCCATATCTTAACCCCGGTCACGCACGGCCTTCCGCCTGGGGGTAATTTCCTCTCCTAGTGTAGCAAAGTCAAAGATGAAATATTTAGAGTCTGTAGTTGTTCTTTAAGAGAAGAGGAGGATGCAGTAAACATTTTAGCTTCTTCATTTAAATGGTGTCACCCCAGTCACATAATTCAGGCCCCATGTGGCGGGGGGGAGGTGAAAAACTGCACAGCCTTTGTTAACTATGTAATTCCCAATCCTCTTTTCCCCACTTTAGGCAGTGTAGACGGCAAGCACCTGGAGAGTCCAAGTACAAAACAGGGTATGTGGGCATGCCAAAATCAAGCTCCACTGTATGTAGACAAAGTCACCCTAAGTTGTATTTGATAAAAGGGCGGATATAGGTTATGATGCTGAAGATCAGCGACCAGGACATAGCGAAGGAAGGGGTGGCCTTTAGCGGGTGTTCAAGACTGGAGGGTGGTTGAGAGTAAGTTTGTGACTCAGTATCCTCACAACAATCAGGGTAGGATGCACTGGCCTCCCAGGAGGAAGGTGGCCAACCTCATCCGGGCATCCCCGTGCTTGGTTTTCCAGTATGGTTCCGCTTCCAACGGCCGGCACCTGCGTCTCTTTGGATACTGACACCAGGCCTGTGCTGACTTCAGTGCAGTTGCCAGAGCCTGTTTAGCTACACACGTGGTGGCTCGTATCCAACGACCGTGCGCGCAGGAGTAGAGTCCAGTTCCCTCAGCCCCGACTGGGACAGTTTGATGTGGGAACTCCACTTTCTCCAGAGCTTCTCCTGTGAGATTGAGCCAAACTCACCTTCCCGGGGACTTGGCTTGATAACGCAGCCTGCATAGCTTACTTCCCATTCCCACTCCACCTCTCCACTCGCCTACCAGTTTTCCTGGTACACATTCTGAAAAGTCATTTTCATATGGATCCTTGTCTCAGAGTCTGTTTCTGGGGAACTCAATCCAAGACAATGGGTGCTCCAGGACGTCTGGGAGGTATGTCCTTGTCAAGGTGGGTAAATCACAGCTCAGTGATCCTGGCCATTTAGATAATTTCATTTCCTCCACCCTCACACTTTGATTTCATGATGACCAAACCATCTTCCAACTATAATTGATCTTCCCATGTGGCTTTTCTGTAGGGAGGGATGGTAGAAAGAACATTTCCTGTTCATTCTGGTGGTTTTATTTCTCACTGCACATTTGGAGTTCTGGATTGTAGATCAGTTTCTCAAGTGCCATGAATGCGACTCTGTCCCCAAGAGTCAGACCACCCTGGGAAATGGACAAGTCATATTTTAAAACCTGCAAGGCTGAGACATTTTAGAACCATGTCAGATGCTACCTTGAGAGACCTTGTTTGGGAAGCAACTTGCCTCCCTGGATAGATTCTCTACTGGGTCATGCTTCAACCACGAGAAACTTCAGTGCTTTGATCTCCTGACCAAGCAGAATTGAGAACATAAATTGTAAGTGTTTCCCTCATCTCCCTGAGAGCCATCTGCTGCTATGCTATGCTATGGTTTGAATGTTTGTCCCTCCAAAACTCATGTTGACATCTAGTTGCCATTTAGCAATATTAAGAGGTGGGAGGCTTAAGAGGTGATCAGGCCATGAGGGCTCCACTGTCATGAGTGGGACTGGTGCCTTGGTTCTACCCTCTCATGCCCTCTGTCACCCTCTCCTTCTGCCATGTGAGGGTCCTCGCCAGATGCCGGCATGTTGACATTGAACTTCCCAGCCTCTGACACTGCGAGCCAGTACATTTCTGCTCGTTATAAATTAGCCAGTCTCAGGTATTCTGTTGTAGCAGCATAAAATGAACTGAGACACTTACTCTTCTGAGAGGCAGACAAGTTCTTTGGTTAGAATCTTTAGAGACAGATACAGATTGGGGACAGGTTTGTTGGCTTATTGTGCAATCTCATAAGATCGCTTATCAGTATTCTCTGAGGTTTGCCATGTACATATTAAGAGGAAAAACTCTATTCTTGCTGCTGCATCCAAGGTATGAATTAAGAATAAGAACATTCTAGAAACTCTAGTGTACTTTTATCTTTGTCTCCGCCGCAACAGGCAGAATCACAATCTAATCTTTTGCTTCTGTGAGTTCGCATTTGTATATATGAAGTTTAAAAAAAATGAGCAGAAAGCTTAAATTTTGATTAATGAGTTTACTCTAAGATCTTTAAAATGATTGATTATAACGATTAATCAGTGTTGGGAAGTAGAGTCACACACTGTGAACACAAAATAATCACATTAATATATTTTTCCAAATAAGTGTTGCTTCTGAAGCATCTTAATTGAGTGGAAGGCAATACGATGTTCATTTAATGCTTCTGTTTCTGGATAGAAGTTCCAGGTAAGTGTGCGGCACCTGATTACCTCACCTTCCTCCTTTGCACCCAATACAAACTGGTGCCCGGGTGAGGTCACTCCCACGACACAGAGAGCTGGATTAGAACTGTGAACCGTCGGTCTAGAGAGAAGTACAGAGGAGACAACTGTTCTCATCTGACCTATTGGGTAAAGGTTTAAAATTCTGCTTCCTGGAGCTCTGCTGTGCGAGCCCAGAATTCATGCACAGGCAGCGGCTTCCCTCTGCAGTTCTGGGCTGGGCCACTGAGCGATGCTGCTGCACTGGGTTCCACGGTGGGGAAACAAAACCGAAAAGTTGCGGGGGGAAAAAAAAATCAATGGCGATGAGCTCGCTCGCCCCGGGTGCCTTGCCATTTGGGGAATGCTTTTCAGTGAGAACTCCAGACACTGCCAATCAACCATCCACCGCCTGGCTCTCTGAGAGCTCGGTCGGTCGGAGGCCAGGGCAGGCGGGAGAAAGGCTCTTTATTCGCAGGAGCTGCCTGTGCTGTGCAAACGGGAGCCAGAAATAGACCTGGGGAACAGAAGAGAATGGGGACTTAGCAGATGCTCAGAGCCGTTTCTCTTTATAAATATATCTGTCCACTTCCCACTCTCGTCCGTGTCGCTGCAGGCCATTAGCACTCTATTTTTGTCTCTGTGGAGGCTCTGGGCCTGGCCCACCCTGTCTCCCCTCCTCGCAGATGATCTCCTGAGGGCAGCACTCCTGGGCTGAGGGGGTGACATCATGAGCTATTTTTGTCCCAGTAGATTGCAATATCATAACAGCATACGTCTTGTGCCAAAAAGTGGCCCCAAAGCTGACAAAGAGGAGAAATTATCTCAAAGGTAAACTCCTTGATCTCAAAATGCCTCCCAGGGTACACTATTTACAGCCATTGCAAAATGAATAGCAAAAATAGACCCCTCTTGAGTGTGGCCTGGAGAATAATGTAATATTTTCTCCGGTTGCCTAATCACCACTCGTGAAAAGGCTGTCGTACGTCTAGGTGAGGCAGGCAGCCACTTGGACCCAGATTAGGATCTGAGTCCAAGAAAATTGCCCCATCGGCCCACGTTTATCCAGAGGTGTCCTCTCCTCTCTGCCTTCCTGCTCTAATTGAAAATTCTCCTACGGTGGATCTCTTTGGATTCCACTGCGATCTGAGAGTGGAAGCCGGGTACTGCATGAAGATGCAGGGACACCTCAGTGTGATCCCTACCTGGAGAACAGTGGATTTTGATGCAGGGAAAGGGAGAAAGTTGAAGGACAATGCAAAATAGAGGATCCAGCAAGAGGCCACTTGACCACAGGCAGAGCTTGGAGAGGGCTGGCGTGAGCAAAGAAAATATCTGGAGCGCCAAGGGAGGATGGCAGCAGAGCCTCATTAAGTTGAACCACTTGAAATTCCCATTTCTGTTGGTCAGAGTTGGTCAAAAGCCAGGTCTGGGTCCAAGCAATTCTGAGTACAAGTTGGACCCGCCAGGACTGGTGAGCGGCCCTCCTGTAACCGGGGACTGCCAGCTCCAGAACTCTTAGAAGACACAGTGCCTGTGTGTGTCACCCCAACCAGGCACCAGGATCATCTCACTGCTTCTAAACTCAGTGGGTTGGGTATCAACTGTGCTTAACTTTTTTTCCCTTTAACACACTCCACAGATAACATCTCCATGCAAGACACCCCCATGAGCATCCAAGGCCACAGTGTTGGTTGTTACACAACTCAAAGAGGTGACAGTCTGGGCACATTTCCTGGGCCACTCTCGTTCCATCTTTTTTGTTTCCAATAATCAGATTACCCTGTGGTATGTATACATAGACAGAGATAGAGACAGAGAGAGAGAGAGAAAGAGAGAGAGATCATTTAAGCATGGGTATTTGTATACACAAGGAGTGCAATGCGCACCACCCGAAGGATGGACATATTTGAAACACGGACTTGGAGGGGGGGACCAAGGGCAACATATGTAACCTAAACATCTGTACCCCCGTAATATGCTGAAATAAAAGAAAAAAAAAAAAAGAACGGCTGACCTACAAGATTAGGAATGTGAGAGAATCTTCAGGAACAAGGTTTTATCAAGAAAATTTATCAGCCTGTCTTCTCCAGAGCAATAAAAACTGACATTAAAGTCTAATTGAATTGGGCTTAATGTGAAGGTCTCTGTAAGAGAGAATCATGGTATTGTTATTTGCATGGAGATTGGCTCAAATAGATGGTTCTGGTTAAGAAACACTCCCAAAAGAGCCACCTCCTGTTTGTGATATTCAACCCCGAGGTTGAATACTAACTTCATGGGAATCATCCAAGAAGCCATGACAAGTGTTGGGAAAAAATGATCATCTCACTGGAAGTAAAGTATAGAAGTGTAGTATGCAATCTAAGAGATCTCATGTTTTTCAGATGAAGTTGCTTCCTTGGAGCATAAAACAAAATTAAAGCCAATCACTCAATCAGAGCCCAATTGCAATCGGCTTCCCTTTCTGTCTGTCCTTATGAAGCTGTTATAATAAAGCAACGTGATGAGAAATCTGAGTATATTTTCTGTGGGCAAAAGTTGATTTCCCCTTAGCCTTAGGAGATGACTACACAAAAGAAAGTATGGGAGGTACAGAAACTCAAACAGACAACAGGTAAAAATTGGTGTGATCGATGCCTTGCTATAAGCTGGATAGAATTTTTGCAGACCAAATGGTTTTGAAAGGCATTCCCTTTGTTGTGTGTAACTCTCTGTAATTATATCAGGGAGTCATCATTCCACTTTGTAACCAATACGTGCTCATTGTCAAACGAACATCAACCCCTGGCTTAACATTATGGGGGCAGGGGGTGGTATCAGAGGGAATAACTTTTAGGTTTTTTATGGTAGCGAAGTTATCACGTACTCACATTGCTCAGACCTTTAGAGAACATGTAGGCCACTTCAGACCTGAGCTTTGATATTTGTATTTTATGACATTTACTAATGACTCAAAAGCATTGCATTGTACTCCTGAACTTCTAAATGGTAATATATCTTCTGTTCTGTAGTACTAAACTAACTACTATAACTTGCCTATGAAAATTAAATATCAGTTAATGGTTACAATTGCAGGCACAAGCCTATGGCAGCAAAGCTTAAAATTAAGTTGAATCATGTGAATTGCCACTTTGGGAAACCAAAAATTATTAAAATAATCAGCTCTAGAACCAAGCAATCCTCAATTCCAGTTGGGCATGCCAGCGCTGGGGAACAGCTCAACTCCAAAGCCAGTCCCTGAGCTCTGAATGTTATGCCTGCATTTAACACCCTCATACATGTAATATCTCTAAAACCCTGGGCTAAAAACCTCATGGGCAAGAAGCCCCTGCAAAAAGAAGTTGAATTCTAAAGGAAAAATTCATTTGTTTGGTTAAGCTGCGGTCTGCACATTCTCACAGCAATTTCGTTTAACTTTTAAAGTCTTTAAAAGGAATATACAGTATGCACTTCCTAAAAGATATCTATGCCTAGCAAGATCCAGAAATTTGTAAACTTAGAGAAATGAAATTGCTGTGTGAATGTGCAGACCGCAGCTTAACCAAACAAATGAATTTTTCCTTTGAGGTGGTCTCTGTGGGAGCCTATGCATTCATTCCCAAGATGAGGTTACTGTTTGAAATATAGTTGGTACCACGGTTGGCATTACCCTAAGAGAGAGTTTATGAAAAGCCTCCTCATTATCTTATAGTCACACCTTGTAAATCTGTTTACCTTGGGGTAACCAAATGCGAGGCCAGCATGATATACACCCGTGTGCTCAATACTGTCTACTGAGCATACGCAAGAGGTACGACCACTTTGTCAGAATTTAAAGCAAGTCTTGCTAGAGCTAATCTCTGGGCTAAATTCCAGGAGGGTTTCCAGATTAGTTAAGTAGGACAATTATGGTTACGAACATTCTCTGGCAAGTGGAAAGAGGGGTGCAGGAAGCACGAGAATGTCTAATGAATGTGATCGGATTTTGGTATTTGGTGTATATTCCATACTGTTTTCTCACAAGTTCTTAAATTCTGCTATGTGACTTTATAGAAATTCTCTAACGTTTGAACATGAAAGAGTGAACGTTCTTTTGAATCTGTCAGATCAGTCCCCTCCGAGCCTTCTGTGTTTGGGAGTGTTTTCCTGCCTGAGAGTCCTCACAAGGTGTCCTTCCCCAGGGACCCACACAGCACGTGTCTGCGTATTCCAGCCAGCTTTTCGCGTTAATAGGAGACAGAGTTAAGGAATAGAAGGTCAGCCTTTCTTTAATTTCTTTCCCTTCTGGAAGTTACAGCACCTAGTTTACGCTTAGTGTCAACGTTCTATGCTTAGTGAGTCCCCAAAAGCACAATTCACAGCCACCCATTAAGAGTAGAGAGCGGGGTGGGGAGGGGAAGAGAGAGAGAGAGAGGAAGAAAGCATCTCTCACGTTGTTGTTGATCTCTGTGCATGTGAACTTCCTGGTTGACAAAGAGAATCTTGAATCTTAAAATTTACTCTAATGCTCTCTAAATTTTTTTAATGCACTGGTAACTTTCCTTAATAGATCATGGCGTAACATATGGGGGCTGTCCAGAAAGTATCCAGCCATGTCATATGAAAAATTACATTAACGATGGCTGGATACTTTTAGAGCAGCCCTCGTATACTTGGGGTGAAATCGTCATTAACTAGAGAAGAAGCAATTAATATTTCAAGTAGTACTCTTGATAAATGCACCATTTGGGGGCCTCTTTTTCGTTGGATGGATTACATGAAGATGGCTTTTATTGGAGATGTGGTTGGCCGAGGGATTGTGTCAAAACCAAGGCAAACGGCAATGTTGCCATTTACTTGTTCTTCACTTTTGCTAAATCGTTAGCATTATCGTCAATGTGTAATTTTTTAGCAAAAATCATTTCAAGCCAGTTTTTTATTTTGTAAGGATACATCCAATTTATCTACAATTAGATAAATATAATCCATAAATTTGTTTCATTCAGCGTGAATATAAATTGCAGTGCGTCACGATGCACTGATTGTAAACTGTCAGCGAGAGGACCACCACCAGCCCCTGCTTTGTGGGACTCCCATGCTCCCCTGATAGGGAATTCCTAGAGACCCCTCTGTGACATCCAAACCACATAGGATCAGTGGGAGCCCTAGTATCAATTAGTATTGTAAATACTATAAAAATAAATTTCTTATTTTTGATAAAGAAGATAAACAGAAAGAGAATTCCAATATTCCCTCCTAAACCCCAAAGGGTCATCCTAGTCACTCGCTTACCCACCCCTCTGAAGACCACTGCTCTAGATCACTGTCTCCCAAAGGATGGTCCATGAGCCACCGGCATTGTTAGAAATAATTATTTTAAATGTAGATTCCCAGGATCTGCTCCGGATGAACTTTTTCATTGTCTTTTAAAGAGCAATCCTTATTGAATAATAACACAAATTGATCATGTGAAGTTTCACAGATACTTTTCTATAGCTTTATATGTATCCATCAATTTAATCCTTAGACCAACACTATGAGCTATACAGTGTTCCTATGCCCATTTAGTAAATGGAGACATTGAGGCAAGAGAGGTTAGTAACTTGTCCAAGGCCACACGCTAGGAACTGGCTGTAAAGTTAATTTTATGTGACTGGGTCATGGGGTGCCCCGATTAAGCATTATTTCGGGGAGTGTTTCCAGCAAGATTAGCTTTTTTTTTCTTTTCTTTCTTTTTTTTTTTTTTTTTTGAGACTGAGTCTCACTCTGTTGCCCGGGCTAGAGTGCTGTGGCATCAGCCTAGCTCACAGCAACCTCAAACTCCTGGCTCAAGCGATCCTCCTGCCTCAGCCTCCCGAGTAGCTGGGACCACAGGCATGCGCCACCATGCCCGGCTAATTTTTTATACATATATTTTTAGTTGTCCAGCTAATTTCTTTCTATTTTTTTTGGTAGAGACGGGGTCTTGCTTTTGCTCAGGCTGGTCTTGAACTCCTGAGCTCAAATGATCCTCCCGCCTCGGCCTCCCAGAGTGCTAGGATTACAGGCGTGAGCCACCACACCTGGCAGCGATTAGCTTTCGAATCAGTGGACTCAGTAAAGCAGGTGGCCCTCCTGTGTGCGGGCACCATTCTGTCCACTGAGGGCCTGAATAGGAAAAAGGGATTGGCCCCTTTTTTCCTGCCTATTAGAGCTGAGACAGCTCATCCCATCGATCCTGCTCTCGGACTGGGATTAACACCAGTGGCTCCCCTGGGTCTCAGGCTTTGGACTTGGACTGACGAAGACCACTGACTTCCCTGGATCTCCAGCTTGCACGTGGCAGATCACAGGAATTCTCAGCCTCCATGATCACATTGGTTGGTTTCTCACAATGGATTTCTCTCTCCGTGTGTGCGCCTGTGCATGTGTGTGTGTGCATGTGTGTGTGTGTGTGCACATGTGTGTATGTGCGCGCGCACACGCAAGGCCTATTGGTTCTGTTTCTCTGGAGAACCCTGACTAATCCACCAGCAGGACTGAGATTCCAAAACACTCCCAGACACTCTGATATACTAGTTCCCTAGATAATTCTCATGCACACACTAGGTTTAAAACCACTGATTTACACTGTTTTCTGAACACCTGAAAATAGAACATACATAAAGAGCATTCTTAGCTTATTGTTTCTGGGTCAAATTATTTGTAAGACCAACAATAATTTGTAATTAGTAAACTCTGAATACAGATTAGTAATCTATATGTCCCATGAAAAGAGAAAACCAAATAAGCCCACGTATATGTGGTATTCGGTAAATTCTTTAGTTCAGTTACCTATAATGTCAATAAGTATGACTACAATAACAGTTCTGTTTTGTTTTTCTCCTATGCAAGGTCTTTAAACAAAAAAGAGGTCACACTGCTGTCTGAACCTACGTATCACTTCTTAGCAAGAGTAATTGGGAACAAATGTTTCTGGAGCAATGTCCCTGGACCGACCGCAGGGTCAGAAGGAAGGAAGCAGCCCTGTTCTGGGATGTTCTGTGCAGGGGGAGTCTATATTTAGTCTCTCCAGCTATACGTGGCAGGTGGGAGTGTACAAGACAATGGAATCTCTTACCAGTGCACAAAGACAAAGTGCCCTATTAAAACAAGGACAGCAATTACAGCACACAGCTGTTGTCCTGAGGCTCCCAACGCAGCCAGGCTCTCTGATTGGGTCTCCGCGTCTGGGTGAGACACAGTCATCGATGGAGCTGCTCCCGTGTAACCCAATGTCTGGGTCTATAGCCCTAAAGCTATCTACAGCATCACCGTGGGAGCATGCTAAAAATGCACACCCTTAGGGCCCGCTGTCAGAGATTCCCATCGATGTGGTCCAGGAGTCAGCATGTTATCAAGGATTCCAGATGATTCTGATGCAGGTGGTCTCGTCGCAACACTTTGAGAAACACTGGTAGAGAAAAGAGTTGTTTATCACTAGAATGGATATAATTGGAACAGAAGATGTCATTTTGAATCATGAAAAATATCCGTCACATAGAATAGCATAGAGATGGAGTGTAAAGAGGAGAAAATAAAGACCGAGGAAAATGGTAACTGTGGGCAGAGGAATCAGGTTCTTCCTCTGCTGCCTCTTTTCCTGAACCGGGAGTAACAGAAGAGAATGAGGAGGGCACGGAGCCATTCGCTATCACCCCTGGTCTAGGGATGCCTGGTGGCGGCCAGAGAAACTGGCTGGGCTGTGTCAATATATTTGAAGGTATAACTTTGGGAACATTTTTCGCTTGCCATGTGGGGCCACACAGAGCTTAGGAACAGAGTAAACAGCCAGGGGCTTGGGAGGCTGACTCTGTAGTATCGAGAGGGTGGCGTGCCCCTGGGTTCTTCCGGGAGGATGTGATTGGCTTGTGGAAAATTCCATGAGCTGGCAGAGCACTAGAACCCACTACTCAGGGATAAGCAGGAACTATGCTTGGTCCCCTCTATAAGGGGGGCTCTTTGGCTGGGGGACCTTATCCACAGGAGCCAGAGTGGGGAGAGGAACATGCAGTTAGGCCACTAGAGGCCCTCTCACTTTCAGATGTCAGGGCAGGACATGTTCATGTTAGGCCTGTCACCACAGGCCCGTTGCTCATGCTCTGACAGTGAGGCGTGGTGGAGAGACAGGCTGCCTGCGCATTCAGCTGAGAGTCCCAGTTAGGGCCTCTGTTTTTATAAAATGTCCTGTTATCAGATGTCATCACCATTAGAGGCTACGCCGTCGCAGGTTTCTCACGCCTACCTATATTGCAGAGGAAAGAAACCTTGACCTGTCAGCAGCTCAGCTTTTCATCTGAAGTCCCCAAAGAGGGATCTGACATTTAAGTAAAATTGAAAAATATGATTCAGCCAGAAATACTAGAATATCCCCCTAGACAAAACTGGAGCTAAGAGACCCGCAGAGGGAAACTACATTGTTTTAACGTCTTACAAACTTCTGGTTTGGCAATAAGTCTCAACTGAGTTTCAAGGACACTAGAAGAAAGAGCCCTACGCACTTTGTGCTGCATTTATGGAAGGAGATGGATAAGAATGTCACCCACTTTGTACTCAGTGCTCTCTATTTTAAGTTGCATATAAGAAATTCATTTCAAGCTTAAGTGTAAGGAAAAGACATCCTTTTGCAAATAAACTGGCATAACTTTTCTATATGCACCGGGACATCTGGAGACCTGTTCTAATCTTTAACCTGACCCTAGCTTTCTCTTTGGTTGATAGTTTCTTTAACTCTGAGTGGTTTATATTATTCTGTTTAACTGTGCATATTATTTTATGTTGTTTCAAATCTTTTGTGAAATTAGATAGTTATATAGGTAGGTAGGTAGGTAGATAATTTTTAAAAATTAAGGAAGACAGATTTCCTTCCCTTAGCGTCTGTTCCTTTCCTGTTCCTACAGGCTATGCAGGCTTAGCTACCTGTAATGTCACACGGTTCTTCTTTGCAGCGTTTCCCCGCCTGTCACTGTCATTTTCATGCATGATGTTTTGACTGCTCAGTGTTTGCATGACCGCTTCACCGTTTTAATCTTTGGTTTAGCGATGACCATGAGCAAGAGCTCCCATTCTCGAGGAATAGATTTGAAAATATTTTACCAAACAGAATGCACTGCGCAACTTTTTTCACCAGGAAATCTGCAGCAACGCTCAACAGTGGTTGAGTTCCAGTTTCAAGGAACAGCACAATTGTCCTCTGTCTGTACGTGACATTCCATGACCACAGCATGCGCCCCCATGAAACTCAACTTTGAACTGGAGGTTCTCTGAGCAGGACGTGGTCCAAATGGTGGCTTTAATAGCACCCTAGGTGCAATAGCTGCCTCCCTTCCTTGGGCTTTATCTATGGGTAGTGTCAAAGGGATGCATAGAGTTTGGGAGGTGTGAAGGGGGAACATATTCATTTTAAGATTTTTAAAAATCCTCCACAGTGACTCCTGCCTGACAGCTCTCCAGCAGAGCACACTCACTCGGGCTGTCGTCCCGACACAGGCCACCTCTGTCGCCACGTCTCTGGGGCTGGATTAGACACATTGCACGATTCCGACTGGATGACGGCTTCAGCTCGTTGCCTGCTTTATGTTGTTGTCCTTTATGCCGCTACCATGGGATTTAAACTAATTTGGGCTTATACCAATTGAGTTTAGAGCAATTCAATAAATAAAATGTTTTACAAGCTAAATGAAGGCCAAAACCTTGGTAGCTTAGAAATAGGTTTTTAAGGATTGCAAACAGATCAATAATGGAGATAAAGGAGGCAAAATACTCTAAAGATCAAGTAATGTCTACCACATATAGTTTTTATGAAGATTGACTAGGATATAGGATATAAAGCACACGGCACACTTTCTGGAGCACGGCAACGTGAGGGTGCCACCACAGCACCGCAGGCTGTCTCACCCGAGCACAGACAGATCCACTTTGCTATTTGTGAAATAAGTGGATTTTGAGCACAGGCACCGCTGTTGACCACTCCTGCAAATGTCTATGGTGAAATATTTACTGAATTAATGACACATTAAAACAAAACCAAGGGCCACAACTTGGAAATCAGTGACCGTGCAAAGATAGTCGGTGACTAGCAAGGCTGTCTGAAGTGGGCCATGGTGTAGGAGAATGCTTAAAAACACAAACCCGCGAGGAAAATCAGCGACCTTGGGCTTGGAGAGGACTTTTAAAAACATGACCTTCTCCGAGGAGAGAGCCTAATTGAGGAGACCAACAATGGACAAGTAAACAATTGGATGGAATAAAGAATAAACGTGAGAAGTTCCACACTAGAAGGCAGGGAGATAATTAATGGATATGTTCAATTAGGGAAATTCAAATTCATGGACCCTCCATGGAATTCTTCCTTGCCTTCAAGTGCCCTGATGCATGATATAAGAGAAAGAGAACAGTCTCCCAAGTATATCTTCATATGTGCCAAATGGCACAGTTGAGCTACAAATATATTTGCCTTATTTATTTATTTATTTTTTTGAGACAGAGTCTCACTGTGTTGCCTGG
>NW_012150285.1:9937259-9939410 GCF_000956105.1 Propithecus coquereli
CAGAGCTTTAAAATGACAAAACCAAGATGTGAACCTTGTCTGTTCCCCAAATCGGTAGGAACGGTGAATGAATTACTTGCGTATCTGTATTGCCTGTCTGAAATGAGCGCTAAGCAGAAATTAGACTGGAGAAAGTCTCATTAGTAGACTTATGCACCTTCACATAAAGGAGTAATGAAAACCACTAAGCAAAAGTCAGACATTTTTACTTTTTAACAAATAATAATTTATTTAGACAAAGCAAATATTTGGACAAAAAGCTTTTAAAATGGACCGTCCCACTTCGAGCATCCTTTCTTACTTGTCTAGTTAACAAAACTGGCTGCTACGCTAGATCTGAACACAAGGTTGAGTTCTGAGAGGGGAGAATTCAATGGGGAGAATGCTAGCTATCCACCCAAATCCATTCTCTGCTTCTTACATATGGATGTAGCCATTGCATGGCTACCAGCTAGACTACATGTTCCAGCCCACCTTGTGGTAGGGGTGGCCACGTGACCAGGTTCTCACTAATGAAGGGTGAGTTGTGGACTTAATACAGGTGGATGTGCTCTTCCCCATCATATTTTCTCCCTTACAACTGGCTGTTCTGGAATAGAAAAAAAAAAGGGGCTGAAATCCATCTTTGACCAGATAGGGCATCCAGTTAAGGGATTATGGAGCGATGATTGAGAGGAACCCTGGAAAGAGCTGCCCCGTATACCACAGATTGCTTCCCTCAAAACGGACAGCTAACAGAGGAATTTCCATATGCTTCTAGGTACTGTGTTTTATGGTCTCTTTTTTGGCAGTGGTTTAGCTTTATCATAAGTAAAACAGGGATAAAATAGTTGGGTAAGATTCCCTAGAGAAATGGACTTGAGTTGAATCTCAAAATATTCATTAAAGATTAATCAAATGGCAGGCAAAGAGGCAAAAACAGAGGAGAAAAACTGTTCTTAATAATTGTCTAGTAGGAATTAGACACTCCCCTGTCCCTTATAAAATAGAACAATAAAATCTGTCCTTGGGGGGAGTCTCACTTGTGACAGAATTGCTTAACAAAGTAAACAACATACTTCAAATGTAAATTTCAATAGAAGTTAAGTATCTTTACTTTAACTTTTTATTAAAGTGTCTAGATCTGGTTCATTTATCCACATTTTGGAGAATTTTTAATGGAAAAAATGTAGTTACTGTGGTTCCATTTATAGTTATATAAAATTGTAGGATAAAACCTACTTTAGTTCTATGATGCAATTGAAAAAAGCACAATTACCACTTGACTATATCTGCTGTATCCTTAATTATGTAACTCTTTACATTTCATCTTTTTTTTTTTCTTTTTCATTATTTTGGGTACATAAACCATGATGGAATAACCAGTACCAGATTTGATGTCCTACCATAAACAACTAGAAAACTGTTTTCAGACACTGGACAAAAAGCAGTATAAGACTGATATCCCTGAGGGAAGAGAAACAAAGAAAGTGAGCCCTACCGGCACCTGGCTTTCTGCCAGGAGGCATTTTCTGGGTAGCCCTCCAGGCAGGAGGAACGTGAGAAGATTGTGGTCTCACTGAGTTGAGGAAATAGTGATCAGAGTCTGCAGGGGTTGAGGCAACTGGAATTTGCAGTGTGACGTACCAGAGACAAGGGTATGCAGAGAAAGCGTTCTATACATATGTGTGTGTGTATTGAGGTCACCTTAGTGTTGTGGAACACTAAATTACATATGCAAAGAGCAAAATTCCATGAGGCTGAGAAGAGAATGGTATGGGATTTGTATGATAAACAATTCAGTTCACGCAGGGTTTGAGATGTTCAACATTCAACCAACCAGAGTGGAGTGAACAACTGGAGCATTCGGTAGAGTCCCCTGGAAGGTCCATGGGTTAGTAATAGAGTTAAACTATCCCTAAAGTAAAGGCAACACTATACTTGCCCTAACACAGTTTTAAAACAAGCTTCAAAAGGATTGAGCTTATCCTCAAGTAATTTTAGTTGCATTTGAGAACAAAGTCTAGCACTCTTTAAAGACAACAAAATTAAGCACCCAACATCATACTAATCACTAAGCCTAGTTTCCAATTAAAAAACTACTAGACATGAAGAAGCAGTAAAATACATTCATAATTTGTAGAAAATGTGTCAAAGATCCAGAAAAGACAG
>NW_012150285.1:9939460-9940761 GCF_000956105.1 Propithecus coquereli
AAAAATATTACTACTCTATTATTAGGGGTATAACATGTAGAAATGAATGTATGACAGCACAAAGGTCGGAGGGTATTGAATTATTGTTGAAAGTAGACTCTAATAAGTTAACGATGCATATTGGAAACCCTAAAGCAACCATCAAAAAGTGAATCAAAGGGGTAGACCTAATAAGCCAGTACATGGGATAAAATGGAATACTAAAAAATAATTAATGCAAAAGAAGGCAGGACATAGAGAAATAAGGAAGAAAATACAGATGCTACAAAGAGAAAACAAATAGTAAGATGGTAGATTTAACTCACTGTATTGAGATCCTCATTAAATATACATGACCTAAATGCTCCTATTAAAAACAGAGATTGTCGGCCTGGATAAAAAGGCAATAAAAAGGCAAGATCCAACTACAGGTGATCTACAAGAAACTCACTTTAAATAAAAAGACATAGATAGACTAAAAGTAAAAGGATAGAAAATATTTACCATGTATACATGAATAATAACAGCAGTCCCCAATCTTTTTGGCATCAGGGACTGGTTTCATGAAAGACAAGTTTTCCATGAACAGTGGGGCGGAGGTGGTGGTACAGAGCTCAGGTGATAATGCATGGCCCGGTTCCTGACGGTTCCTAACAGACCAGTACTAGGCCACAGCCTGGGGGTTGGAGACTACAGACTAATAAGAAAGTTGGAGTGGCTATATTAATATGAGTCAAAGTAGACTTTGGGACAAGAAATATTACCAGACATAAAAAGAGACATTTTATACTGATTAAGGAGTCAATTCATCAATAAAATATCACATTTCTAAACATATATGCACCTCACCTAAAAATAGAGCTTCAAAATACATGAAGAAAGAAATAGACAGACATGAAAGAAGAAATAAATACACATTACTAATTGAAAATTTCAACAAATCTCTTTACATTACTGATTAAAGAGATAGACAAAGAAAATTAGTAACTATTTAGAAGTCTAGAGCAAAACTGTCAATCAGCTTAACCTAACAAAAGTAGAATGTATATTTCTTAAAGTGTATATAGAATATTGCACAGGATAGACCATCTGTTGAGCCATAAATGGACTCATAAATAGTCAAATCCATAACATATATAAAAGGATCGAAATCATACCAAAAATATTGTCTGATTGCAATGCAATTAACCAGAAATTGGAAACAAAAACACATGTTGAAAATCTCCCAATATTTTGAAATTAAACAACACACATCTAAATCCATGGGGCAAACAAGAGAAAATCAGAAAATATTTTGAACTGAAAAATAATAGGTCACATAG
>NW_012150285.1:9942346-9952773 GCF_000956105.1 Propithecus coquereli
AAAAGAACAAAAATCCAAGCTATGTGATTTCAAGACTTCCTATAAAGTAACAGTAATCAATATAGTGCAGTATTTGCATACAGTTGGACATACAGATCACTAGGCTAGAACAGAGAGTCTAGAAATAGACCATAAATGTATGGTTGATTCATTGTTGGTAAAAGGCAGCAAGGTGATTCAACTAGGATAGTCTTTCCAACAAACAGTGTTCAAATAACTAAATAGACATATATTAAAAAAATAGAATCTCAATCTATTCCTCATGTCACAAGCTAAAATTTACTCAAAATGGAAGATAGAACTAAATTTAAAAGCAGAAACTGTAAAACTTCCAAAAGAAAAACATAGGAGATAATCTTCACAATTACGGGCTAGGCAAAGCTTTCTTTGGCCACACAAAGTTGTAAAAAATGGAGAAACTGAACTTCATCAACATTTTAAAATTTAGTTATTTGAAGGGCACCATTAAGAAAATGAAGAGGTGACTATTCAGTATATATTGTGACAAAGGACTCGGTTCAAGAATATGTAAAGAACTCTTACAACTCAATAATAATATGACAAGTGACCCTATTTTAGAAAATGGCAAAGATTTTAACAAACACTTTACAAAAGAACATCATAAATGGCCAATAAGCACATGAGAAAATATTCAAGATTACTAGGCATCAAGAAAACGTGATTAAAATCACACTGAGATATCACTTTATGTCTGTTCCAGGGGCTCAGGTTTGGAGTCTTGGGCATTACTGATTGATACAATCAGTTTGGAAAACAGCCAGCAGTTTCATACAAAGCTAAAACACACTTACTGTATGACACAGCAATTTCACCCCTAGGCATTTACCCAAGAGAAATGAGAACATATGTCCACACAAATACTTGGACACTACCATTCTTGGCAGCTTTATTCATAATAGTCCGAAACACAAAACAACCCAAATATCCATGGATAGACACACTGGGGACACACTGGGGGTATATTCACATAATAGAATATCACTCAGCAATGAAAAGGCATGAACTAGTGACACTCACGCAACAAGACAGATTGAATCACAAAATATTCAGCTGAGTTTTTAAAAAGCCGTCATATAACTTGGTTTATATGAAACTCTAGAAAAGGCAATAATAATCTACAGTGACAAAAAGCAGACAGTGGCTGTCTGTGACAGGCATTAGGGAGAGTGGCTACCACAAAGGGAAACAATGGACGCCTTTGGGCTGGTGTCAGCGCTCCGTGTCTTAATGTGGCTTTGGTTACCTAGGAGAACACATTTGTCAAATTCATTAAACTGTAAAATAATCAAAGTCGATTTTTTTAAAAAAGTGGGACTCTGTTTTATTTTTTATTTTTTTTCCCTCCTTCACTTTTCAGAATAAGATACACTTAGCAGAACTTCCCTGGTTACTTTGAATCAATAACTCCTCGAAAAGTCTGTTGATGAAGGGAGAATCACAACGAGGCAATTAGAACAGCTTGATTTGACATCCAAATGCAGAAATTCCTAAGGGGGAAAAAAGAAAAACCATTTGAATGGCTGCCCTGTGAAGAATGGGCTGGAGAGGACACTGCAGAGGCGTCACTGCTGTGGGGCTCTGTTTCTAGGGAAGGGACGCCGGGCTCATCATGATCAAGGATTCTGGAACTTCAGTGCATTTTTATTAATAAATCGCCGTGCATGCGGCCGATGAATTGCTAGCCTGATTGGAAACTCTTTCCTGTGCTGAAGAAACTGCACCAATTAACAATATTCATCTGCCAGTTCAGCTCTGCAGGTTCAGGCTCATTCAACTTGACAAAAAATAGATCTTTTTGCCTGAGTAGGGGAAGCTTTTCTCTGCCTCCAGCCTGGTTCTGGGCAGAGAAGGTGGCAGAATCTTATCACAGCCTCCCCGTCTCTGAGGCTCTACGCTGGCTGGGTTTTGGGTGCCCATTTCACGACCTTCTTTGGTATCTTTACCACAAAAGTCACTCTATCTTTTAGCCAAAAGCCCTACTGAAGTGTTCTCTGTTTGTCATTTTTCCTCTCTTAATATTCTTCTTTCTTCTAAATATCTTCTTTCTTCCTTCTCTCCCTTCTTCCCTCCCTCCTTCCCACCCCTTCATTCTTCCCTCTTTCTTTTTTCTTTTGCTTAGTTCCTCATCAGCCCCAGCATGTCTAAGCTCTGTGTCCCCTTCATGATATGAACGTGGACCGTCTCCAGCCATAGGTGTTTTTTCTTTCTCTCTGAAGTTTCCTCCTACTAAAGTGGTATCACCCACCGACCTCCATCTCCTCTCCATTTAAAATTTTTTATTCCTGTCCTGGGCAATGCCTGGAGGGTTCTCCCACCATCTCAGCCCACCTTAAATACACAGAGAAATGGATTCATTTGCTGAGCCTACGTTTTTTGCATGACAGGAACTCCCTTCTGTGTTACCTACAAAAGTCACAGAATCATCAACCATAGTTTTAAAAAGCAAATAATAAATATGTATTGTGTCACAATGAACTTGATACTAAAAATGAATTATTTGCTATGTAATGGAAACAGGCAGATTAAAAAGCAATAATTAAAGATGGAGCATGAAAGAGATGAGAGAAACTTCTGAGGGTGATAAAAAGTTTCTTTAACTTGACTGTAGATGGTTTCATGGAAGTATTTTATGTCAAAAATCATCCATAATACACTTGAAATATGGATGGTTTATTTACATCAATTACACCTCAGTACAGTCGTAAAACAAAGCAAACAAATAGTGAAAAATAAAAATAAAAACAAAAAATCTGACCAGGTGCAGTGACTCATGCCTGTAATCCTAGCCCTCTGGGAGGCCGAGATGGGAGGATCTTTTGAGGTCAGGAGTTCTAGACCAGCCTGAGAAAAAGGCAGATCTGTCTCTACTAAAAAAAAATAGAAACTTTAGCTGGGTGTTGTAGCATGTGCCTATAGTGCCACCAGCTACTCGGGAGGCTGAGGCAGGAGAATCACTAACGCCCAGGAATTTGAGGTTGCAGTAAGCTATGATGATGCCACTGCACTCTACCCGGGCTACAGAGCAATACTCTATCTCAAAGAAACAAACAAACAAAAATCCAAAACTATGACAGGAGTAACTAGCCACACTATTCTTAATTATAGGCTAGTCTAGTGTATATGTAATTTTAGCTTTGCTGTTAACCAAAGCTAAAATTTTTATTATATTAAATTTATTATATTAAACCGTACTATATTAAAATCTCACTTTACCTTAAAACATCAGGACGTGGGGACATACCTCTGAATGTGGAGTGGTAGACGGGGTACGATGCTTGTTCCACTGTGAGCTGATGAGTCAGCACAGAAGCTGGATAGTGTCCCCTGATCACGCTCAGTCCTGCCAATAAGATGGATTCTCATAACTCGCTGTTCCTATGTTGACGGGACTGGCTCCTTGGAAATGCGCGAAGCAGAGATATTATCAGTCCTGAACCCCAATAGCTTTATTTTTATTTCTATGTGGTCACACGGGCTCCCGAAGCTCATGTCCTATAGGCACTTGAGGACACTGAGTCAGGGTACAGAGTTGATCAATGCTTTTGACCACATTGATCTGCAAGGAAAATTTTCCTTAATCCGTCATCAAATAGAAAATCTACGAGTAATCAAATATGAGTGCTGGAAAGATAATCTTATTCCACTAATGTCCCTTTTTAAAAATTCCCCCTGATCAAACTACGAAGAATAAATGTTAGTGGTGATAACCACTTCTCCATTTTCGCCATGAAAGCTGGGAGTTATGAATTAAATAGTAGCTCAATTTCTCAGGATATTAAAAAAATGCATCGTGGGTGCTATCCCTACCCTAGTAACAATTTCTTTTTCTACCATTGTTTTTTCTTTATCCTGATTCATTACTTTCTTTCTTTCATTTTGTTGTATCGTAGCAAGCTTCCTCCAATCTTTTTTCTAACAACGTAGGGTACAAAAAAAAGGAATAACAAACTTCCTTCAGATATAAGAAAATATGAATCTTTTTAAGTGCAATTTTCAAGAGTCTCAAGGCAACAGCAGGATAACAAGATAATATGCTAACTGTAGAGAGACAAGTCGTGAACTCATGTGAGCCCCAAGGTGGCTTTTATTTACAAATCATGTTTACATCTCAGAGGGCTACACAGACATAAACCGGGGATTCAGGGACAGTCTGAGGAGAAAGCTTCTCTCTCTCTAGCAATGGCATCTTTGCAGCCAAACATTCTGTTAAGAGTCTTGGGGGACGAGGACACACAGGGGAGGAAGGTGGAATGGGAGCAATTCTGATTCAGAGGGAAATTACCACAAGATAACTTCCCAGATGTAACCACAGGTCATGGTAGATTTGGCAGAGGAAAAAGACAGTTCTACGGAATCATTAATCATGTCCACACAGGAAGAATTACTGACCATTTTTCAACTGGATGTGAAGGCATTATAGACACACAACCTTGGATTTACCAAGAGTTGTTCTTTGTTTCCTTAGTTGCTATCTGTCGGAATTTTCATACATATGCAAAGTGACGGCGTGTAGACTGTATGAGTAAGAGCCTTACGGGTCAGCACTGAGCCGGGGTTGTCCTCACAGTGTGTCACCCCAGTGCCATGCCTGTCCTAGTGGGCCAAAATCACAGGGTCTAGGAGAATGCACAGAGCAGCCTTTCACCATTCGACTTGGCAACCCACACTGAACGCATAGAAGGTGGAGATCGGAGGGTGGCTTTGACACTCTGTTCAGCTGACTCCTGGTCCCTCAGTGGACATGAAGAGTCTCTTCTTTCTAGACCCTCACAGTTACTAAGCTGCCACTTTTCAATGTCCCTATTCTTGTTTTCTCCTCCATGGCCTCCTAGTCTTTAACTCCTTTGGTCCTCCCAGTTTGACACCAGATTCTGCCCATCTGGTTTCTGGAGGGGGTTCTAGGTCATTCAGTTCCATGGGTTTTATTGCTAGACAGGGCCAGGGTGGGGTATTTACAAAGCAGACTTATCCCAGTGCCAACATTGGTCTACTTTTATCAGTTGTAACTCTTCAGATTGCAAGTGGCAGAAAGCCCAATCCAAGGGACTTGTCCCCAGGCACTTGTTTGTCCTTTCGACTGCTAGTTGGTCCTTGCTCTCATCTCCTCAGGTTTTCCCCAGTTGCTGGCGTGGCTATGCTATAGTGATTTCGGGCTCAGCATCAGATACAGAAATGACACCCAGCGTAGACTCCTCCACCAGCAGCCGTAGTTCCATAACATCTAACCCCTGTAATAAACCCCTTATTCTACATTACTCCCAGTGGTTCTATTTCTCTGACTAATAATACGTCTTTCACTAAGACTCTCCAGGATCTTGGAAAAGCCTGTGCACATATACTCTATCTGCCACTGCCTCATTGATTAAAAATTGCGATCCAGGCTGGGCGTGGTGGCTCACGCCTATAATCCTAGCTCTCTGGGAGGCCGAGGCGGGCGGATTGTTTGAGCTCAGGAGTTCGAAACCAGCCTGAGCAAGAGCGAGACCCCGTCTCTACTAAAAATTAGAAAGAAATTAATTGGACAACTAAAAATATATAGAAAAAATTAGCTGGGCATGGTGGCGCATGCCTGTAGTCCCAGCTACTCGGGAGGCTGAGGCAGGAGAATCGCTTGAGCCCAGGAGTTTGAGGTTGCTGTGAGCTAGGCTGACGCCACGGCACTCTAGCCCGGGCAACACAGTGAGACTTTGTCTAAAAAAAAAAAAAAAAAAACTGTGATCCAGTTTAAACAGCCTTATTAATAGGGGGATTTTCTTTTTATATTCTATTGAAGTCATTTGGATAAATAATTTTAAACCTTGATTCATTATTTAATATCATATTATAAGCATTATTCACGCTGCTACATAGTCTTTATAATTTCTAAAAGGTTTTATAATATTAGGTTGAGTAGATGCTCCATAATTTTGCTAATCACTTCCTTACTATTGGATATCTAGGTTTATTCCAATATTTTACTGTTGTGAATGATGAAATATTCCTTGTGCATGTTATTTTCCCATATTTTTGGAATATTTTACTAGGCTACAGTTTCATAAGTTATGAACCTTCCTATTACTTTTGATTCATACTGCTTAATTGCTTTTAAAAAGGACTAGAACAACAACAATGCTGTTGGTAATTGATAATTTCCTTGCTAACTTTGAGAAATATCAATTTTCAATAGTCTTTCTTAACTTAACAGAAAAAACATACCTGTGCAATTCTAAGGTGATTCCACAATGCCCACATTATTCTGATATCTATTTTCTGCTTTGCAATTTCTAAAAAGTAAATACTGATCCCAAATAGATCTGAAATACCCCAAAGACATTTTCCATACACTATAGCTGTTAATTTCTGAATTGCAAATGTAACTCATCCAAAATATAAGAATTTGATCACATATTTTCTAATTAAACTAAGATATGTATTTGGATCACGTTGTAATTGGAAAGGTTAAGAGAATCTTCAGTGCAGATAATGTGTAGCCAATGGAACCACTGTGCAAATTAATATTCTTATCTTTTTAAATTTTAGGTAATAGCACTTCTGTTCTTCAGAATGACATCTTCGGGGAAAGCATATTGAACTCAATCTGTTGTGCGAAATATTTTCAGTTAGAGAAGGTACAGTATGTATGTATAAACGAATGTACAGACTGCTGATGATTTATTTTGGATCTATAGCAGCCTTGGAAATAGAACTGAGTTTTATATAGCATCTTTCAGAGTCAGGGAAGCTCTTTATGGAGCAGTAATTTTGGCTATGTCTAAATAAGACATCCTTATAGCTGAAAGATAAAAATAAAATTCGGATAATAAACCATTTAATTTTTCTGCACAATGTCACATCAATGATTTGATTCGGGGCTTCCAAAATTGCATGGCTATTTTGGCTTTATGGATGCATCTTTTGCAAGTCCCAATGCGCTGTAAAAGTAGAAAGGCTGTCAAGAATGCCCTAGGTAGCCTCCCTGGGTAGGGGGTGGGAATGCCCTTCTCAGAATTAGTCATATAATCAGCATGGCAGTGGTGAGTTCAAGACGCTGCCCAGGTATACAAGGACAGCTCTATCTCAAAAGGAGCAGTTCCCAACCTGCCATATGGGTGACTTACGGTGAGAAATAATTGGAGTAGTAATTATTGATAATGATTTTCTGGCTTGCCCAGGACCCACCAGAGGCCCTCGTCATTTGGTGGGTAAATGTATATATGCGATGCTTTCCTCCTTATGTTGAGGAGTAAGTTTAGCAAGCCTGCCTACTGAGAATAGTCTTTTACAGCCTGAAACACACATTTTGGTCTGTGTTGCTATATCAATGCAAGGCCTTGCATTTGTATAGACATTCTGACTTTCTTAAACCCATTTATACTTCATTGAATTATCCATACAATAACATCTCAGCCATTAGCTGCAAGTTTTCTCAGCTCTACCTCTGGATGCACCTCAATCTTTCACTTCTCCCCTCTCCCCTTCTAGCTGAAACCTTTAATATTCTTGCTTGGATGACTTCAATTGCCACTGAGCTGGTTGTCCTTAACTTATTACAATCCTGATGCTATGACAACCTCTTCTCTGCATAACAGCTTGAGAAAGCTTTAAAAATTTTAACTCATGACATGTCTTACCCTGCTTAAAATTCTTTATTGTCTTCTGGAGTGCTTGGGGGAAACCTAAACTCCTTACTGTGGCCTGGGTGCCCTGCATGGCCTGGCTCCTTCTGACTTGTGGGACCCATCCTTCTCCCTCTCACTCATGACCACACCATCATCCTCTAAGAACTCTAAGCGGGACCTCTAACTCTGTCTTCCCTGAAGACCCTGCGTCTGCTGACGTATCTGCCTGAAAACCTCTTGATGTGGCTGAATTTTCTCCTGCTTCAGGCTTTAGCTCAAATACCTCAACCTTCGAGACTCCTTCAACTCATATGCGGAGTTCTTCCAGCTCCTCATCCCCCACTCCTGCCATGATTTATGCCAACCTGTGATTTAAGATCTACATGCATTTCTTCTGTTATGAACTAGGGGGATTATAAATTACAGAGACAATGTCTTCTATGTTTGTTTGTTTGCATTGTTTTGAATGCAGGAAAACGAGCAGGATATTCAGATGTTAAATAATTTCTGAGTGGTTGAGACCAATTCTGGCAGGAGGGACTCTGATCAGCTGAGAACGCACACACACGCGTGCTCGTTAGCGTCCACGGAAGCACGTATCCTTGGCATCCTTTTCAAAATCTATGGAAAGAGAGCTCCCTTTGCTACGCGTTTGTTTGAAAGGACTCTGGAGATTTCCATTAAAGAAAATCAGTAAACCATCTCATTATGAGTTCTTTGATGTTAAATGGAAGCATAGTTTAGGTCCACTTTCTGCCCTTAAGTAATATTTCCTGTAAACTAGGGTATCAGAATAAACAGGTCATTTTTCCTCTGGACTATTTCTCTGATGCAAACATTGTTAGGCAAATACAATGTTTGCATCTGTTAGTGACTGACTCTCACCTTTTTAACCTAGAGGCTCCCCAATGTCAGCTGTTCTCCTCTGAGTTATTCATCCGGGTACGAGCATATTGAGCACATATGGCCTGTGTGACCTTGGACAGGCAACACCAAGGGAGGACAATAAACAAGGAAACAAACATTACTTTTCCTCCCCACTAATAAGAGGTATGCGTTTGCATTTCAGATTTTTCATGGTCTTGTATTTTAGACTAACTGAATCACAAAATAGAAAAAATGTTTAACGATTATTCGGCCTCATGGCCTCAAAGATGCATTAAGTCCCTTTGGCTATGTCTCTACCAAGCCTCATCCAGCCTCATTTTATCACCTCCAGTGGCGGAAACTGACTCTAACATGGGGCTGCACCATCTTTGCACAGCATTAGCTGTTAGAAAGTTAAGCCTCAAATTTTGGCTATTAATTTGATCGGCAAATAGCATATGTTTTCATCCAGGTCATAAACGGAACGCCAAAGAGCCAAGAACAGAGCACAGTGGTCAACTTCTAGAGAATTCTAGAGCCATTAATCAAGACATGCTGTGTCCTAAAATCTGGTCACGATGCTCGATGAGAGGACCATGGACGTCTTTGGCAATGTCGCACAGAGGTCAAGATGCGCTATGTATTCCATTAACATTCTTGGTCACTCTGCCCAGTCTAGGAAGCGTTGGTGGCCTCATGCTGCCCTCTGGCATCCTGATCGTGGGCAATGTTATTAAGTAAGCTCGGCTCCAGGTAGAGATTTGACAAAGAAATATAGATTAAAACCCCTTCTCCCATTGCAAAATTTTCACAATTTCCTCAAAGTTCAATCATCCCTCATTTCCATAATAATACATATCATGGTCGTTAGTGGAAGAGCCTGTTAATTTGATTTTATCACAAATTGGGAAATGTTCATCTCTGCATGTACCAGCAGGTAACGGCACCTACCTTCCTTCATGGGGCTCTTGGCATTAGGGGGTGCGGAGCACTTCCCCACAGCACTTGAAAAATAGCCAGGTGAATCTAAAGCTCCCAACATCTTCCCACTAAGGATACTATGTCGACATGTCTTCTCTCCAAAATCCAGTATTCATGAACAAAATGAATTCTACCACTGTATAAATCCTGTATCCCCAGTTTGGAAAAAGTAAAGAATCCTGGCAATACACAGGTTATAGAAGAAGGAAGGTGGATTCTCACTGGATGGCCCCAGTCTTAGGTAGGGAAGTGAAGGACAGTAGAATTCTGGAAAAAGCACAGGCCAGGGAAATAAGGAGAAGAAACACGTAGACCGAGGCAGGTTGGCTATGACCTTAGCTGGGTGAATACAGCCCCCCTTGGTTCTGTTGGAGTGTCCCCCACTTTCTCACGCTACCGCAGTGTGTACCTTTGCTTGTAACCACATCTAAAAGGAAATGAGACGAGCCTGGCATGACTGACTTGTTCTAACTGAACCCATGCTGGCTGCTAATGATTGCTTTCTTTATAAAATGCTCCCGAGCCATCTGTTTAATAATCTATTCTAGAATTTTGCCTGAGAAGAATCTCAAAGCTAGTGAAGTGGAAAGATCCCCAGGCAGAGATCAGGAGACCCAGGTTCTAGCCGTGCTCTGTCGTTAACCAGCTGAGTGTCGCTAGGCAAACGCCTTCCTCTGTCTCATTCTGTTTCATCCGACGACAAGTGGGTCAGAATAGATGATCTCAGCTACTCCTTCCAGTTATGAATCCATGATTCCTTCATTTTATTAGTCCGTAGTTTTTGGAATCTACTCTTTCCCCTGATTAGAAAATCAGGACCTTAACCATTTACAATCTTTGTGCATCCTAGATCCTCCCCTGCCACTAATCTGTTAATTGGGACGAGTTGTTAACATTCTGTGGGTCTCAGATTTTTTTTTTTTTTTGAGACAGAGTCTCGCTCTATTGCCCTGGCTAGAG
>NW_012150285.1:9952973-9987330 GCF_000956105.1 Propithecus coquereli
CCCGCCTCGCCCTCCCAGAGTGCTAGGATTACAGGCGTGAGCCACAGCGCCTGGCCTCGTGAGTCTCAGTTTTACCTCACTTTAAAAATAAAGAGTTTAAATCAGATGATATCTACGTTTCTGAACATGAGTCCACAATGTCCAACTGATATTGAATATTGCTTCTATGGTCACATTCTGTACATTCTCAGAGTTGTGTGTTTGATCCCGGAAGATAGAAACAAGAGACTTATCAGTCCAGCTGGGCAGAAAGCTCAGCCACTATCAGTCAACAATTTACTGGCACTGACCGAGGGCAGGATGCTCCTCTCACGGAGTGCCACAAAAGCTCTAAGGTTGCAGGGAGAGGAATCTTTAAAACTCTGCTTCTGTTTCTTTTATTTCACAGGTAATGAATGCTTGGGGTTATGGAGCTATTTTATTCTGGCCTGATGGTGTTGCATGACTCAGAATAGATGATTCCCACAGGAAGGTCTGATTTTTATCCTTTGACTAAAATCTAAAAATAGAGGCTTCAGCTCATCCTGGACTCTGAGCTGTCATATGCCGGAAAAACCTGGACACTTGGCATGACTGCTCATAGCTTTAAAGGAATCAGTGCATTCTTCAGATTAAAATAAAAAGCAAATAAATGTAAGTATATGAACCTGGAATTTTGTTTCCATTTGCTCTTGCCTTTATGCGGGGTGAATTATGCAGCTGAAGGTGGTTTGCCCTTCAAACTCATTAGAATGCAATTCTTTTCAAGGTGACTATAATCAGGTGTGGCCAGGAAAAAAGAGTCTCACTAATCACATGTCTTGCTAAGTGTACCTTCCTAATAATAATCAACGCTGATGGAACTTCACTGCTTACGTAGCCTCATTTCATGTAGACAAATCACCTGTTACCAGTCTCACTTCAGGAACAACCAGAGCAGGGTTAGTGAGTGCTTTGCTTAAAATCGCAGGACCATGGAGTAGATGAGCTAGAACTGGACCTAGGATTTTTATAACCCACTTCACATTTTTCCACTAGTAACACCCAACACACCATCCCCGCCCCCAGCTACACACAAAGATGACAAGTGTTGGGCAAAGTCAGTGCCACCCTCTCCCTGGGTCCTGCCCAGGGTATTCAAGTGCATGTAGACTGTCCCTGACTCTGATTATGTCTCATAGTTAATGTTTTGTGCCACATAACCGAGGTCCCTTGGCTTCTCAATCGTATGTCCTGGCTAGACTGTCTATTTCTTGCATAAAAACCTCCCTCAACACTGAGCATGGAGCTTGGTCCACAGTAGAGTAACTAGTTTAGTTCAGGAAAATAAGCTTAAGGCCAGAAAAGGGGAAACCCTCAGCCTACTTTAGAGGCTGCTTCTAGTCATGTGGGGAGGTCGCCACATGCAACTCCAATTAGTCAAACACAGACTCCCCGTGTTCCAGCAGGAGAAAGATAAAAGAGGAGTTATTATGTCTAAATTAAGTCCTTTGAGACCCAAAATTCTATTCTTAAATATTGCACTGGAAAAGATTTCCCAGGGTCTCTCCACTAACCCATTATATGATTACATGGTTAGGAAGTGAAATTAAATTGCAGTAGCAACCAGTTCGACTATTTTGATTGAATTAGTTGGTGGATTCAGTCATGCAATCCACAATAACAGTTAATTAAATTTTAAAATATTCAAATTGGGTTTCTATGCTCCTGTGGCCGACGTTTATTCCAAGTCTCCCTTTGTTCAGTTCCAGCTTCTGCTCGCTCGGGAAAGTCACTAGCAATAAGTGCCACTCTGACAGAGCACGCTGCAGACATCTCGTTAGGTCTTTGATGAACCTGCTGAGGCAAATAGGGAGCCAGTGTGTCACATTTCTTTTAAGAATGAGGCCAGGCATGGTGGCTCACGCCTGTAATCCTATCACTCTGGGAGGCCTAGGTGGGAGGATCGCTTGAGGTCAGGAGTTTGAAACCAGCCTGGGCAAGAGCAAGACCCCATCTCTACTAAAAATACAAAAATTAGCCAGGCATGGTGGTGCGCACCTGTAGTCCCAGCTACTCGGAGGCTGAGGCAGGAGGATCACTTGAGCCCAGGAGTTTGAGGTTGCAGTGAGCTATGATGATGCCACTGTACTCTAGCTGGGGCGACAGAGTGAGACTCTGTCTCAAAAAAAAAAAAAAAAAAAGAATGAAATCACCCTTTATAAAATTAACAAAGGGCCCCAGGGTGGGAACTGTGGTGGAGAAATGTATAGCTCCCAGCCACTGTTCCCGAGCTTGCTTTCCTATAACTGGTGACTACTCAGGAGTCACGTCGCCAATGGTGAGAAAGATTCTTAGCTTTCTTCATTGCTCCCATAGATAACATCACCCTAGCAAAACCTCAGGCTAGTTTTTGAGATGTCGTCTAGGCCCTGCATTCCAGTGGATGCGCCGACCCACACAGACCAGTGGCCCATACCGAAGAACTGACCCAACTTTCCTTGTGACCCCCACCTAAGAACCAACTCAGCAAAGAAGACACTTTCTACACCCCTGTGGTTCCGCCCCAAACCCAGACCCAACTGCCTAGCCCTTCGCCGACCAAACTATCTTTAAAAACCCTTTCCCCCAAATTCTCAGGGAGATGGATTTGAGAACTTCCGTCTCCTCACGTGGTGCCTGCGATACTAAACTCTTTCTCTGCTGTCACCCTGCTGTCTCAGTGTATCGGCTTCCTCTTGAGCAGCAGGCAATGAACGTGGTACGAGAACTGGGTGCAAGAGAACCTTAGGGAACTTGCACTTTCGTGGTGAGAAGCAGATTAATTTTGAGAGTCATCATGCCCACAATATTCCACTAGTCAGTCCCAATATTCCCTTGTTAGAGGTCATGAGCATGACATTGAAAATCAGGACTCAGGCAATTTCTCCAAACTTGTGCCTTCATTTTACCTACTTGGAACCCATGCCAGTTATCAATATCTCCGCTCCAAATTCACCTTTCCTTGCCCCACTTTGTGCTACTGAAGACAGACTCTGGAATATTTCTCTGCAGTCAGTGCAATGTTAGCCCCTGACAGACCTAAAAGCGTGGGAGAGAGACAGCAAGGGGAAGGTGCCGTCTTTCCCTTCCCACTGCTTTACTTTGCTTGCTCTTTGGGCTATGGCTGCCAGCAGGTGGCTTTCCTGCCAGTGGGAATATACACATACCTTAAAAGATACTTTATTGCTCAAAAATGCTAACAATCATCTGAGCCTTCAGTGAGTTGTAATCTCTTTGCTGGTGGGGGAGTCTTGCCTCGATGTTGATGGCTGATGACTGATCAGGGTGGCAGTTCCTCAAGGTTGGGGTGGTTGTGGCAACTTCTTGAAATAAAACAGTGAAGTTTGCCACATCGATTGATTCTTCCTTTAATGAAAGATTTCTCTGCAGCATGTGATGCTGTTTAACAGCATTTTAGCCACAGTAGGACTTCTTTCAGCATTGGAGTCAATCCTCTCCAACCTGCTTCACCAACTAAGTTGATGTAATATTCTAAATCCTTTGTTGTCATTTCAACATTTCAACAACGTTCACACACCTTCCCCAGCAGATTACGTCTCAAGAAACCACTTTCTTTGCTCATCCGTAGGAAGTGACTCCTCACCCATTCAAGTTTGTCTTGAGATTGCAGCAATTCAGTTACATCATTAGGCTCCAACTCTAATCCGAGTTCTCTTGCTATTCCCACCACATCTGCAGTTACTTCCTCCACTGCGGTCTTCACCTCCTCAAAGTCTCCCACAAGGGTTGAAATAAACTCCTTCCAAATTGCTGTTAATGTTGATATTTTGACTTCCTCCTATCAATCACAAATGTTCTTCAAGGCACCTAGAATGGTAAACCATTTCCAGATTTTCAATTTCCTTTTCCCAGATCCGTCTGCGGAATCACTATCTATGGCGGCTATAGCCTTATGAAATGAATGTCTTAAATAAGAAAGACTCGAACGTTGAAATGACTCCTTCACAGGGTGCAGAGTGGATGGTGTGTTAACAGGCATGAAAGCATTATTTCCTTGCACATCCCCATCAGAGCTTTTCATCGATCAGGTGCCTTGTCAATGAGCAGTAACATTTCGAAAAGAATCTTTTCTTCTGAGCAGTAGGTCTCAACAGTGGGCTTAAAATATTCAGTAAAGCATGATGTAAACAGATGTGCTATAATCCAGGAGAACACAGGAAGAGTCAATTCAGCATAATTCTTAAGGGCTCTGGGATTTTTGAAATGGTTAATGAGCATTGGCTTCAACTTAAAGCCATCAGCTGCATTAGCCCCTAAGAAGAGAGTCAGCCTGTCCTTAGAAGCTTTGAAGCCAGGCATTGACTTCTCCTCTCTAGCTGTGAAAGTCCTAGATGGCATCTTCTTCCAATACAAGACTTTTTGTCTACATTGAAAAGCTGTTGTTTAGTGTAGTCACCTTAATCACTTATCTGAGCTAGATCTTCCAGATAATTTACTGCAGATTTTACATCAGTCCTTGCTGCTTCGCCTTGCACTTTTGTGTGATGGAGACGGCTTCTTTTCTTAAACGTTATGATCCAATCTCTACTGGCTTCAAACTTTTCTTTTGCAGCTTCCCCACCTCTCTCAGCCTTTATAGAAGCAAAGAGAGTTACGGGCTTGCTCTGGATTAGGCTTTGACTTAAGAGAACGCTGCGGCTGGTTTGATCTTCTAACCAGACCACACAAACTTTCTCCATATCAGAAATGAAGCTGTTTTGCTTTCTTATCATTCATGCGTTCACTGGAGCAGCACCTGTAATTTCCTTCAAGAACTCTTCCTTTGCATTCACTGCTTGGCTAACTGGCACAAGAAGGCTAGCTTTCGGCTGTCTCTATTTTTGACATACCTTAGATACTAAGCTTAATAATTTCTAGCTTTTGATTTAAAATGAGAGATGTGCAGCTCTTCCTTTCACTTGAACACTTTAGAGGCTATTGCAGGATTATGAACTGGCCTAATTTCAATATTTTTGTGTCTCAGGGAATAGCAGGGCCTGAGGAGAGGGACAGAGAGAGGGGAACAGCCAGTTGGCGGAGCAGTCAGGACACATACATGTATGGATTAAGCTCACCATGCACTTCGTGGTGCCCCAAAACAGTTACAGTAGTAACATCAAAGATTCCTGATCACGGAACACCATAACAGAAATAATAATAATGAAACAGTTTGAAATATTGCAAGAATTACCAAAATGTGACACAGAGACACAAAGTGAGCACATGCTGTTGGAAAAATGGCACCAAGAGACTTGTCCAATGCAGGGTGGCCACAGACCTTCACTTTATTAAAAATGCAGTATCTGTGAAGCACAAAAAAACAAAGCACAATAAAATGAGGTCTGCCTATATATGAAATCACTGAAACTCAAAGAGATCAAACAATATGCTCAAACTCATCCAATGAGTAAGCGGCGGAGACATTTTTTTCTCAGGTTCGTCAGTTTCCAGAGCATGAGGTTTTAAGACTTTCACTTGAATCTCCTTCTTCCCTACCCGGCCGCAGCGCCACCCACCCAGGGACAGACCACAGCTGCAGGAGAGGTTTGCTTTAGGAACCACCATGAGAACTGATGGGAGTCTCACTTGTCCTTTTCAAAAGAGTGAGCAACTATAGCATAATAAACCCTATACCAAAGCTAACTTGGCCACAAGCTACAGAACTAAAACAAGGCTCTTATCATTATTAATTAACTATTGACTTCTTTAAAGCAAGAGCTTCTTCAAAGCTGTGGCCATTATCCGGCCAAAAATCCTAGGTTTGAGCATTTCCCTTGCTCTGGATGAATTTATCAAAGGTCATTGAATTTCAGGCTCTTGACTTTTAGAACAGCAGAACAAAATGTAGTTTTCGTGTGTTATACATTAAGACAATCTAGCAAAGGATCAAGGAAATAGAGAATATATATAAACTAGGATGTTGTAAATCTAGGAATAAATAATTCAAATAAGGGTCTCTCCAGGGAAGAACAGGTGCAAATTGTCTTATGCAACAGATGTGTTTCTGGAGAATCAAGTATTAATTGCATTTTTCAGAGAGTTTTTTTTTTTTCAATGCATTAGGAGAGTTGCCTGTTTTCAAGAATCACTGCCTGAAATCTTTTGCAAAGTGGATAAGCAATTCCTGAATCACGTTGAGTAAAGCTAGATTTTCGTGCACCAAGTTTCGTTAAAGGGAGATCCCCTATAGTATTATTATTTGTCTTATCTGGATCCTAACGACAAACTCCTCCCTCTAACCTCTCTGCTATCAGCAACCTCCGTGACTTCTTTTTAATACGGATGATCTAAAATTCTCCCCTTTTTGATTCATGATTGGCCTGGAATTCATTTAAATTGTCAAACTGGTATTTCAGAGGGGAGAAGGTAGCATTTTTTTTCCAACTGTCTTTCATCTATGGATTAATTCCTGCAGTGGCTGGAAACCAAGAGTTGGAGGCAAAGCAGAGAAGTGAGACATTCCAAGAAATCACAGAATAAGCATTTAATTATGACCTACTTATTATTATTTTTTAAAAGCATGACCTCTCTGGACAACATTCTTGTTTGCTTTCAAGTTTAATTTTACCTGCCACTGCTCTCTAGGTGACTTCAAATCAAATTACCCCAATAACTATTTTGCTTTTTCTTTGCTTTTTTTTTTTTTGGAAGAAACAGGGAAAAGCCTGGAAGGCAGGTCGGTGCACTGAACTGCACAAGGTGAAGCTTGCACCAGGTAAGTACACTCCGGGGAGGTGAGATTCATCTCCTTTAACTGCTCATGCCTTCATGGGTTAGCTTGCATTTCTGCTTCAATAATCTTAGAAATTCCTCAGGTCTACAGCATACTAGTCCTTTGGCTCTTGTAGTGGGTGAATAAGGTACGATTTGAAATCAGCATGGTGGAGTCTGAAGGCAGAAGAAAGGGAAGGGATATAAAGTTCCTCCAGGGCGTGCTATGTGCTAGACTTGGTATCCACGTTAGTTCATCGAATCTGACCTTGGCGCTGTAATGTAAGCAATGTTTGTAAGCAAAGAAACGTATACAAATGCGTTCATCTGTGCTAACTGGGTTGTCACTCACTTAGCTGTAGAGTTTGCATCGGAATAGAGTTAAGGTTACGGTTAGGCCAGGGACCAGGGTCAGGATTATATCCATTTTCTAATGAGAAAATTGAATTTCAGAGGAATTAAGGAATATTTCATATGTCACCCAGTGTGTTTGTCTTCTATGCCTGCTGTCACAGATTATCGCAAACTTAATGGCTTAAAACAATCCAGATGTATTATCTTACAGTTCTCCAGGTTAGAAGTCCAACATGGATCTCACACGTCAAAACCGAGGTGTTGGCAGGGCTGAGGTCCTTTCTGGGGGCTCTTGAGGCAGATCTGTTCTCTGCCCTTTCCAGAGTCGAGGGGCCACTGCTTTCCTTGGCGCCTGCTCATCTTCAGAGCCGGCGACACCAGGCAGAGCCCTTGTCATATGACATCACTCTGACTCCTCTTCCGCCTTCCTCTTCCGCTTCTAAGTGGATTTGTTTTTGTACTGGGCTCACCTGGATAATCGAGGCTCGTCTCCCTATTTCACAGTCAGCTGATCAAACACTTTAATGCTTCTTTGCGATGTCACCTAACATATTCACAGATTTGCAGGATGAGGATGTGGACATCTTTGGGGGGGTCCATTATTCTGTCTACCCCACCCGACCCCTCTGAGAAGGGGTTAGGAACACAGTGGTTTATTTAAGTGCTTATGTTTCCAGATAAATAAATGGAAGCTCAGAGAGTTGAGAAGACATCATGACAGGGCAGGGGATTTGCAGATTGAGGTTTCCACTTCTTAGAGGACAGCCCTGATGCTTGCTGAGGTCAGGACACTTTCTTTACACCATTCAGGTGTTTATGGGGTGGGGGAAGGTAGGGATTAGAGGTGTCATTTCTACTCTCCAGAAGAGTGAGAGGAGGACCAATTTGCTTAATCTCTCTGGGCTTCAGGTTCGCCTTCTGGGAAATGGAGATATAAATTTACCTATCGCAAGGGTCATTGAGAATTTAAATGGGTTAATGCATGCAAGGTGCTTGGTTGGTACAGTGCCTGCCATATTGGTCAGTAGCTGTAAATGTTTGTCAGTTTTATGATGATGATGATGAGGATAATGAAGAAGTGATATGAGAAGTGACGTAGCAATTTTGTAGTTCTGTGATTTTATCTTGAGTCTAGACTCTAAGATCAAAGTCTATACACTCTTTACTTTGCAGATCTCTAGGAGCTATTAAGAAGGTGGGGAGGAAAAGGGATCAATAGAAGTGATTAAAATCTGACCTTGATTAAACCACTGACATCTGCCTGTGAACAAAGCTCTAGGTCCAAAGGTTTATGAGGCATTTTTTTGTAATTTATTAATAAAAACACCTAAAACCTCAGGGGAACTAGAGGGAAATGGCTAAGTACCCAACCCACTTCATTTGAAGAAAGAGAAGTTCTTTAAAAAAGAATTATTTTATACATAAGTCATGATTGATGGAGCACAAGAACTTCATGGGGCCTTGTTGGGGAATTGGCAAGCGTGTGCATGCATGTGCATGCGTGTGCGTGTGTGTGTGTGTGTGTGTGTATGTGGGAGTGTGTGAGCTAAGAGGCTGAACTATGGAAATCCATGTAAGAATTTGCTTTTAGAGACTGTTATGCCAAGACATAAGGAGAAATTACCAATATTTAGGAAAATCATGCAACAGAGCAGCATTGAGGAGACAGCAATGCCATCTCCAGCAAAAATATTTAGGAAAAATTGAGCAAAAGGCTTGTGTGTGTCAGAGTCATCTTCCAAAGGAGATGTCACAGGGATTCTGTGTCAGGAGAACGGGAGGAGGGCAGAGGCCCTGGGTGAACATGACGGCAGGAAATGAAGGGAGCAGACGGCTTCTCCAGAGCATTTCCAAGCACTTCGACTCAAGAACTCTTTCCCTCCTACATACGGAATGATTGTTAATTCCTGGCTCTGAACATTGAACTCAAACTCACTGAGTTTTTCATAACTTTTATTTCTGTAATATACTTTCAATATTTAGACTGCAGGGTTTCATTATTTTTCCCCAAACGAATATGTTTTTCTTTGTTGTACTTTGAAAATGACCATCTTCCTAACAAGTATGTCCAGCTATCTGCCTAAAATGGGGGTCTTGGATGAAGATTGCACCCCAACGGTCCACATATAGAAAGTTAACTTCTGTTATTCCAAATAAGATTTTGCAACAGCACCGTAGGCTTGCATGCCTGGCTTTATACAGGAAAAGAGGAGTTTCTAAATTACCTGAGGCCTGGATGATAGAGTTTATTCTTTAGAGGTGGAGAAGGTATTCTTTTCGTGTAGATGAGGGGTGGGGTTGTGGGAAAGAGAAAGAGAAAAGAGGAGAACAAGGAGGTCAGATACCAGGGATCTCATCCTTTTAGTCATTCCAACTTCTGGGCTGGCCATCTGGAGTGGAGGAGAGGCTTCAGAAAGCCCAGAGAGGCATGGGAGAGACCAAGAATATCCAGGCTCATGGCATCATTCTCCTGGCACAGGGAGCAGAGGGAGGCTGCCAACCTTTGGGAGAAACTCCACATACGGACAGTTCCAGCACACCCGGGGTGATGCCGTGGGGGTGGGAGCAGACCACAGATGGTTGAATAGAAAAGCTATCCTGATTGTCATGGCCTATATGTGGTGTGCAAGACAGCCGGATGACTCCGTGTGCCCTAGTTACGAGATGGGGAGGTGCTCAGGGTACCAGTGGACTGCAGAGCTCTGGTGTCCCGGCCAAAAGGGTATAGAACTAGGGATTTCTAAGTACGGGGCAAGTTTCTGGGACTGTGGGCTCCAGGGATGGCAGCAGTACAGATAACAAAAGGGCAGATGGAGGTTGCTCATCTGCAACACCGGGGCCATTCGGCAGCAGCGACTCCAAAACTCCAGAGTATTCCAAGTGGACCCAAGGACTCTGTTTCCCTGCACCACCATGAGAACTCAGCAAAGTCCTACACCCAGAGGCACAACTGTAGGAGGGAAAGGAAGGGGAGGGGTGAAATATGACATCATTTACATAAATTTCATCATTCTGAAGATGATCCCAAAGAGAATGAAAAGAGTGAAAGTTTATAAACAGAAAAGAAACTGCTTGAATTAGAAGAAATGAAAATACTAATAAGTAGCCAATCTCAGTTGAGCCTGTCTCGCAGAGGGGTGGAGGCCTGGGAAGGAGATCAGAGCACTGTGAGGGGATCGGGACTACGTATTTGGCGCGCATCTAAGTGTAGGGTAATTATGCTTCAGCTTGCACAGTAGTTACTTCTCTATTACATGTTGGTCTGGAAGCCGCTTGAGCAGACCAAACATTCTAATAAAAATGAAACATTTTAAGTTGATGTTATGGGATAGTAACTGGATTTTTCCATCCCATAAAGAAACTTTTCTAGAAAACTGGTTTAATTACTCCTTTAGAACCACTTGCCATGGGATCTGACTCACAAAATACGCAACAACCTTGCGCGCATCGTTTGAGGGACTGCATCTCTGTTGCATTTGTTCCGTGCTTGCTGGATCGTACATTTCTCAAGGGAAACAAACACGTTTTCTTTCAGCTGAGCATGACCCTTTACAGTGACCACGATGCAAATTTGGTGACCGGATCCCGTTTTGTCCGTGAGGATACTATGGGGTACGTCTTCAAGAGGAGCAAAGTGATTGTGTTGAGTATTTCATTAGGTGTATAATTTTTGTGCTATCACATCATGATTTTCACAGAGTTTGTTCAAGTTTCTGATTTTTTTTTCATCTCTACACTTTAGGATCCCGGGCTGCCCCGTTTGTCAAGGCCACGTGGTAGGCACTGTGCTGACCTCTTTACTACTAATCTCCGCTGTAATGTGTGCAAGCCGCGGTGTCAGTTGTCCCTATTAACTGTTTGTATTTCTTCCTTCTTGCCTCTTATTTCTCCTTCGATTACTCCTTTACTGAGACTTCTCAGTTTGTTGCTACTGGGACTGGGCTTCAACAATCTCACCTGGTTCCCTCGGGCCGTTTCTTTTCCATTGGGCCTTCTCTATACTTTCGGTGCTTTCAGTATTTTGGGGCCATTTTGGCTACCGGTTATTGTCCACTCCTAATCCACTTCCAGGTTTGGGGCTGTTCCTGAACTCTGAGACTGTCACACCTCCCCTACGTGGAAAATGTAGGTATTACAATGCTAAAAAAAATCAAGAAGATTAAACCAAAACATCTGTCAGATGAAGCTTAAAGGAGAACTTAAAAATATCAAGAAAGTGCGGCTGCTAAATGGCAATAAATAATGAATAACGTACTTCTATTTAATTTATGTTTGGGATGCAAATGAAGCAACTGGATTACTAGAATTGTTTCATTTTAAGTGAATCTGGAAACGAGCATATGAATTCTTGATACAGCTAAGAAAATGGGAATAAATAAGAATAGGTCTTAGAATGGGATGTGTCTCCAGGAGGAGACAGGATGAGTAAAACGCCTGTCAGGCTTCCTGGAACAATGAGCTCTGGGAGCGGAGTGGGAGGGAGGCGCTATGTAAATGCCGGGTTATTTTTATATCCTTCAGCTTAAGATGCCCCACAAAGGTCAAGCGTTACCCAAAGAGAACAGAGTCTTGGGAATACAAATGTTTCTGGCTTGCCAGGAGGCAGGCCCACTCGTTTAGAGCTTTAACCATTTACAGACTAGTCTCCAGAGGATTTGAGTCCCAATCCACGAACAACTCTCTGTGCTTTGGCACACCTGGGGACTGAATGGATTCCCAAAGACTACTAAGCATCTTAAAGATGCGGACTGTGTTTTTCAAAGCTCGGTTCTCAATTCCTACTGGGCAGCCAATGGAAAAAAACAAAACAAAACCCCGACTTGGCTAGGTTTGAAAAGCAATGCAGTTTGGAAATACATCCCCACTAAGTCTCAGGTGGAAATTTGCTCCCCATTGTTAGCCGTGGGGCCTGGGGGGAGGCGTTTGGGTCATGGGGGTGGATCCCTCGTGACTGGCTTAGTGCCTTCTCCTGAGAATGACTTCTCACTCCACCAGTTCCCCCGAGAACTGATCGCTGTAAAGAGCTGGCACCTCCTCCCCTCTCACTCACATCCTTCCTCTTGCCATGTGATGCTGCCCCTTTGCCTTACGCCAGGGGAACCTGCGGCCTTAGGTCACATGTGGCCTTCTAGGTTCTTAAGGGCAGCCTTTTGACTGAATCCAAATTTTACAAAACAAATCCTTTTATTTTTATTAATTCATTTTTGTTCATCTTTTATATTTTTATTTTTAAAATGAATATATTTAACATACCAAAGAATAAAATAAGTTTTAACGAAATAATCCTCCCAGATTGACTGGCACTATTAGAACATTAGTAAGCCTTAAGGTCTAAATTGACGGCTGCTACGCTCCTGATTTAGGTCTAACTTCCCCTGCCTGACTGGCGCCGCTACTGCACGAGGCTGGTTGGTGAGAGGTTATGGGGGTCGAGTATGCTGGTCTGTTATCAGCTTTTGACAGCGATGCACTGTGTTTCTGTTTGAAGTGGAATCTGTGAATAGCTGCACAGCTCGACAGTAATTTTTAATTCTGTCTGCTTAACAGCCCATCATGTCAAAGAAGACCAGGAGAATGCTGAAGGAAGAAAACAGATTTTTTAAATGAGGATTGGGAATTGAAATATTATCTTTTTTCTGCTAAAGATAAGATGATTGGCTTGCTTTGTGATACTACGATATCAACATTAAAGAAATTCAATGCTCATCAGCATTATAACATTCATAAGGACCACAAATATTTTAAATTAGAGGGAGAGATACGAAAGGTTGTATTGCAGAAATTAAAAGATGAAAAGCAAAGACAATTCTTTCAGGCAGCAATAAGACCTGGAAATGTGCCACTGAAGCAACTTATAAAGTAGCTTATATCCTCGGGAAAAAGGGAAGCCATTCATTCCGTGATGCAGAAATTGTGAAAGACTACATTGTTGAAGTTATAGGCTGCGTAGACCCTGATAACGTTTCAAAGTACAAACAACTGCCTCTTTCAAGGAGAATCATAACTGATCAGCAGCATGAATTAGCCTTCAACTTAACAGAACAACTTCATTCAATACCTCGAAAGGAAAATATATATTACTCAATCACTTTAGATGAATCAATTGATACTACTGACTCAGTGCAGGTTTTATACTTCATTCGGGTCATAACAGAAGATTTTCTTTGCCATGAAGGGTTATTTGCTTTGGGTACTCTTGTGAACAGAACACAAGGAATAGATATCTTCAACAACGGTCAAGATAAATGTCATGAAGTTGGACTGAATTTGGTAACTTTAGTGAGTGTATGTACAGAAGTACACCTTCCATGACAGGAAAACATGAAGAGTTTATTGCACAGATAAAAAAAAGTATTAACAGATCCAGATGCTCTCATTTCCTTCCATTGTATCTTGCATTAGCAAAATCTCTGTGCTAAAGCTACTATATTAAGTGACATTTTGCAACAAGTTATAAGTATTGTTAATTGTATTCGTGCAAATGCAACAGGACATCATCAAGTTTGTAACATGCTAAAGTTGAACAATGAGGTATTCAGTGTGGATTTGCTATATCATTCTAAAGTGCATTGGCTATTGCAGGGACAGGTGTTAGCCAAAATTTTACCTCTGTGAGAACAGACAGTTAAATTTTATGAAGAACAGAATCAGCAGTGTGAATTATTGAAAGGAGATTTCTATAGGAATGTAGCATTTCTGGGATATCATGTCAAATCAAAACGACTTGAATATTTCTTTGCAAGGTAAAACAAAGTCTATATATGATACATGGCAAAAAATCCAAGCATTTGAAAAAAAGCTATCTTTTTTCAAAACACTTCTTCAAAAGGAAATTTCAGATGAACATTTTCCCCAGTTAGCAAAGGTCAATGATGAGCAGGATGATATATGCGAATCATTTGAACAGTATTCAGCTGTTATAGACCTATTAATTGGAGAATACCATGAAAGTGTCGCTGATTTTGAGAATCATGACATCACACTCAAATTAGCAATTCAGCCTCACCGAGTTGATATCACCAAGGCACCTAAAGAACTGCAGAAGAAGCTGATTGAGCTCTCAGTAGATGACATTTTAAAGTCATTGTATGATGCTAAGAAAGATCCAACTGAAATATGGAAAAATGCAGAATACTCACACTTTTGGCAACATGCCTAAAAAATGCTTTCTTGCTTTTCAACCACGTATTGCTGTGAATCTACATTCTCCTACCTAACCCAACTCAAGATGCCCTTAAGGTCACAAATGACTGATACCCATCTAGAGGATCAACTGAAACTGTGGACCTCCATGCTGCAACCAAATATTCAAATGCTTTCCAACAAAAAGCAGACACAACAAAGTCACTAAAACGTTAGTTAACTTTAAAATGAACAAATACTTTTCATTTTTTGAAATTATTAAGTACATAATAGCTAGATTTCTACAAAATAATGTACCTTTTTAAGTATATCTAATTGAAGTTTCTTGAATGTGGCCTTATTTGATTACAGATAAATAAATGTGGCCTTCCAACATGAAAAGTTTCCCCACCCCTGCCTTAAGCCATGGGTGGAAGCTCCCAGAAGCCCTCAGCAGAAGCAGATGCTAGTGTCATGCTTCTTGTACAATCTGCAGAACCGTGAGCCAAATAAACCTCTTTTCTGGATAAGTTATGCAGCCTCAGGGATTCCTTTATAGCAACCCAAACGGACTAAGACAAAAGGGCTGTTAGCCCTTATAGTGGACAGCTGAACTATGAATTACAAAGAAATCCAGCAACTCAGCAAACACACTATCATTTCACTATCTTCCCACCTGAATTTAATATTGGATGGCATCTTTCCTGGACAGAGCAGTATTGCCTGATTCAAATATTAATCTTAAATCAACATTTCTAGGAAAAAATAGCATTATATCCTTATGACGGATCCATGCTTAGTTCTCTTCAGGATTTTGTCTTTGACGCTTAATTGTAAAACATACAAAGGACTTTTCTTCGGAAAGTTTCTGGGTCTTTGCAAATTGCTCTGCTGGAACTTGGCCTACCACTTGGAACTAACCACCGCACATGTCACCAGCTATCAACGAGGCAGCAGAAATGGTGCCTTGTCACCTTCCCCAGCTGTTCAGGATCAAGTGTATATTCTCAACATCAAGCCAGTACATTACATTAGTGTTATATCACAAGAAAGCCCAAAAAATGCAGTGACCACCTTGAACCAAGGGGGACAAAACATACAGAAGCACAGAAACCTAAGCTTCAGAATTACTTACTTGCTGTTATTTCCCAGTGCACCATCTTCTGCAATCCCAGTTTTAAGACAGGGTGGCCACACAGGTGAATTGGTTTTAAAGTCAGTTAGAAAATTCAAATTTATCTCTCAATGTGCAACAATCTTGGTGTCATAGTAATGTAAACCTCATCACGAGAGGAAGAATACTTCAGTTTGTAAGTACCCGTATAAAATTAAAACTTTCTCTGTACCCAAAGCCCACCATTAGGAGGTTACTCAGAAAGAGCTTCAGATCTACTGTAGCACTGAGCTCTGCAGTACCTGCCACAGCTGGTACATTCCAAGAGCAAACTCAAAATCTAAATTTAGATAACACTTTCCCATCATTTATCACCTCAAGCAACAGGTAGAATGAAATTATGACACAGAGCTTTCCAAGAATAGTTTCCTCATTAACAGGATGGTTTCCAATTCTATCAAAGGCCATTTATCTCTTCAAGAATTATCGTATTTATGGTATTGTCTTCCCCTCACACACCTACATGGTTGACAGGTCCATAGCAAGGGCTAACATGGTGGCGTTTAGGCTGTTGTTTGATCAGTACATTGAAAAGACTTTCAGTATCAGTCAGCTCTCACTGGGTTGTGTTGTGGTAACAAACAACCCTAAACTCTTAGAGGCTCACAACAACGAAGTCTTATATTTTGCTCCCGTTATATGTGGCCTGTGGAACAGCTGTGCTTTTCCCGGGCTCTGCTTGGCTCTGCTCCACGAGCCTTTTTTATTCTGAAATCTAGGCCAAGGCAGAAGTCTCATTTAGAACATGCTGTTCTTGTGGCAGAGAGAGAACAACGGAGCCAGAACAATATGAAGAATCTCAAAGCTCTGCTTGCGTGTGGCCGAGCCTGAAATCAATGGGGAAGGGAATGATTTCCTCCTAGGAGGGCCCTGCAACTCATGTCCCCACGGGTAAGGACGTATGTGTAGTACTCCTACAGGGAAAGCTGTGTTTGGGTGGGAACAGTAATGCAATCTCCAACAGTCCAACTTCTTGTTCTCTCCCTTCATTAAGCAAAATATACTCACCCCTTCTCCAAGGAAGTCACTGTATGAGTCCTGGTTAGGTATTTTGTCAAGCTCAAGGCCCACTGTCTCATGACAGTCACTTTAGCAGGTCCAGATAAAGCTTTCCTTCATCTGGGGTTCTCTGAACTAAAAAGGCAAGTTATTGCCCCCTCTAACCTCCATACACCCGAGAAACAATAGTGGAAAAAGGACGACCACAATAAATATGGCTATTCTGGAGGGGAAGAATGTGGGTTCACCCTTGGTCACTTGCCCGTGGCAGTTACAAAATCCCATCGGGCAGATAGTAAGAGCACCTTTCCGCCCTGGGGGAAGGGAATGTCTCTTGACTAGAAACTGTTTCAGTTCCTGGAAGTATAATGACTGTACGATGTACTTTGTGGCCTTTGGCTCCACTCTCGGGCAGTCCTTCCTTTCCCGTGACTCCCCTGGCCACATCTCGATGTGGCTTTGGACAATACACCCTCCTCGGAGGTGGGGCAGGTTTCCTCCTGTCTATCAAGAGCGGGGGGCCCAAAGGTATTTCGTATCTCAAACCAACATTGTCTCTTTTGCTCAGGGTAATTGTATATTCTGGTTTGTCCGTAATCTGTAGCCCTAGTTCCTGGCTATTGCCTCAGTATAATAAATAATGCCCCTTTCTCTCTTAAAATGCTCCAGTTTGGTTGATAAATTACACAATTACCCTACCTTTATCCTGCAAAAATGTATCTAGCTTTTTATTCATTTCGTGTCTATCATCACCACGTGCCAATAACAACACGTGCAATTCTTTCTGAGACAGGCTTTTCTCTCTAGATTAATTGACTGGTACATTGATCTTATTGGGCTTTTTTGAGATATCTATGCCTTTATTTACTTTTTAATGAACCATTTTATTTATTTGAAGAGATTTATTGGGGGCCAACTCAATTTAATTTTTGTACCAAGGCTGAGGCTGAATTGGCCTTTGGCTCAAAATATTTTAAGTTTTAACTTTTACCAGCTGGAGTTGAGAAATGGTTCCACATCCCAGCTCCGCAAGTCCCAGAATTTCTGGATTCTCTGTATCCCTTTATCTCTGCGTACAAAGTAGCCAATTCTTTTCCGAGCTCATCTCTTTTTGCAGTATCTAGTCAAATTCAGCTGATGGCTTACCAACTCACGGTTCCAACATTCTGTTTTCCCAGTTTTTGTCTAAAGTCCCAAGTTCATTGAGGACATTGTCTGCCTTCCAAGTTTATTGCAAGCAACAGTTTTACTAAATATTTTGCCGCTAAAAATGCCACCCTCCAGTTACAGTTTTCTTGACACTCCCTGCTTGGCCCTCAAGTCAATGTTGCATATTTTTCTTGTTACAGCAGCAGAGTTGCTTGATACCAATTTCCCTACCAGTCAGCTTTCTTTAGGTTATGATGTGGTACGAACGACTCACAGATTTCAGTGGCTTGCAGTAAAAATATAAAACAGGTTTCTCTCTCACCCTCCTTACATGTAGTCTGCAACATGCTGGCAACACTGCTCAGCTCTGCTCCATGTGTCTTGGTAAGAAACAAAAATACGAATGAACTCAGTTCGAACTTATGTACTGCATGCCAGGGCCTAGGAGAACAGTGAGTATTCAGTCTACCCCAGATTTACATTTTTGTGATATAACAGAACCATTGAAGCTTCTATTCAGACGCACGTGCTATGTGTCACTGCTGATTACATTTCTTTGTTTAAAGCAAGTCACGTGGGCAATCCACGTGCCATAGGAAGTATACCTGTCCCCAGAAAGGCACTGCAAGTCACACAAGCAGTGAGAGGGCGTGGGAATTCCAAAGATGGCAGCAGATAATTGGGTACAATAATACAGCTTCCTATATCCCCAAATGTACATGGTCATATTCACCAGGAAACATTTGATACAATAGAAATTAGGAATCATAAATTTTCTCTGTTAAAACACAAAGGGATGAGATTAAAAGGTAGGGTTAATTTGGATTAGAGCAAACAATGCGTGGTTATTAGGAAAAGAAGATCAACTGAAATACACAGCTCTAAAAAAAAATGTCCCCATGGATTTAGTGAACAACATAGTCCAGAAACCTGTGAATTTACAGGAAATATCAAAATAAAAATAAAATAAAAATCTCTTCAATGATACAGGAGACAAGGTATTGAGAGCCAAGCTAGGTAAATACTGAATATGTAGATGCATTAGTTAAGATTAAATTCAGCTTCAGGTGACAAAACAAAGTAGGTGGCTTAAAAAATAGAAGTTCATTTCTCTCATGGATTCAAAATCTCCAGAAAAATAGCAGTGGTGGTAAGGTAATGAGGTACCAGGATCCTTGTTTTGTGTTCTGTCATCCTCAGTGTGTGGACTTCACCTCAGGGCCCGAGATGGCTATGAAAACTCCAGCCGTCAGGAACAAAAACGGGCAGAATAACAGATATGTTCCCTCACCTTCCAGGACACTTTCTGGAAGTCACAGGTAACATTTCTGCTTACATCTTATTCACCGGAACTCAGCCATCAGCTACACCTAGCAGAAAGAGAAACTGTGAAATTTAGAGTTTATTCCAGGGCACCCTGTATTCAGCTAAAAATCCAGGATGAAATTACCTAGAAGGGCAAAATAATAACGGACATACCCATCAGTCCCTGCCAACGTAGTCCAATGGCAACATAGGAAATACAATTTAAAACCTCAAATCATTTAGAATTAAGAGGCCTGGGTCGATTTTTCATCTTACAATATAGGTTTTCAATGTTGATGGCAACTATTGTTTAAGGACGAAATTAGAACTTCGTGTCACTAGAATTGCCCAGCTGCCTGCAACAGGGACTCTGAATGCAGGACTGTTCTCTCTGTGGAAAGTAACACAGCTTCTGTTGGTAACATCGAAGCTATTCTCCGAGATGGACTCAACATTTAATGGCCAAATGGACCATGGTAGGCAGCACATAGGCTCAAGTTGGGTCTGCTCATATTTTTGTCAACATCAAAAATGCCCTCCTCCTGATCCTGCCGTTAGCTATACTTCTACTGTCTGCTACCCTATCTTTAGAGACTCATCTCCTTTAAGAAAAAGAGTGAGCTACCTGGACATATATCTGGAAGGTTTCATTAGGCCCAACTTCCGATAGCTCAGAATCTCATTAAAATTCATGCCGACGCTATGGCTACTGTTGTGTGTGTTCTGGTCCCGGGCCAAATAGTCCAGAAGCTTTGAGTTTCATTAATTTCAATTGGAAACTAAAAAGGAGAGTCAAGAGAAAAATAAAAATTTCATTCTAAATTTAACCTCCATGTATCAGCTGCCTGCTATAAATATTTTCTTATTCTTTACGGAGAACTGAACTCGTTGCTTATATAACTCAGGCTTTCGGTGGAGCCATCTTTGCGCCATTCCCAGTATTTTATCTAATCGTTGTGATCAAAGAATGATACAAATTTCTTAAGTTAAACACAGCTTCGTGAAACAGCAAGGAATAACTACTATAGAAATATAATGTAAAGGGACCGTGATGCATTTGTGTGATATCTGGACTTGAGAAAGGGCTGCTCTTGATGTATAGAGGAGGAATGGGATGGAATGTATATCTGTAAAATGAACCAAATTTCAGGAAAACCAAATCAATTTTAAACTAATATTATCCTTTTCATGTTTAAATAAAGTAGAAAAGGTGCAAACAGTAATGTGGAGAAAGCAAATGTAGAACATTATTTGTATTACTTATGCCATTGTCTTTTTTTTTTTTTGAGTCAGGGTCTTGCTGTGTTGCCCAGGCTAGAGTGCAGTGGCGTCATCATACCTCACTGCAACCTCAAACTCCTGGGCTAAAGTGATCCTCCTGCCTCAGCCTCCAAAGTAGCTGGGACTATAGGTGTGTGCTACCACACCCATCTATTTTTTAAATTTTTTGTAGAGATGGGGTCTTGCTCTTGCTCAGGCTGTCCATTTCTGCTTATTAATAATAGTCTACTCTCCAAATTAGCATTAAATGGATCCCTAGAGGAGAATACAGCTGTGTTCTTGGGATCATTTTGGAAGGGCAGGCATTTGTCATACAAAATTGACTCTCCCTGGATTAACCATCCACAAACTTCACTGCACTGTTACTACGTTTGATTCTATTAACCTTTAAGATAGTAAAGAATTTCATTTAAAACTTGGTCTTTCAAAAATATTTTGGCCCAGCTCCCAAAGCTACGTGCAGGACACTGTGAAAAACTGCTTGCAGAAGCAGAGCCTTTAATTCCCAGCAAAGACCCAGTCACAGTGAGAAACTGAGCAGGAAACAGGATCCGAAAAGCAAACTGCTCGCCAGCGTCTTCTGGTTCAGGCTTGACTCTCACTTCGTTTTGCTTTTTGAAGTAAATTTCCCATGACTTTCTTCCCAGAACTTCGGAAAACTCTATATCCTAGCACAAAATAAGTTGGAAGTCAAGGGGTATTTGAGATTGTTCACCACGCTTCTGCTCCATTTCACGTGTGTGTCTTCTTTCTCTGGCTGATTTTAAAATTGCCAAATGTTTGACGAGATGTTGATGAGTTCCTTAGCTGTAGCTATTCTAGCAAAGCAATTTAACCTAAAGTGAAATTTCTCACACAAACACTCGCAAGCGCAATCTTGGTCACAGAACTAGAAGGGTCCTGAGATGCCATCTCATTCAAACCTCTCACCGTTCAGGTGAAGAAATGTGAACACAGGAAGTTGAAGAGACTTTTCCAAACCAAACATACCTGGTGAAAGAACCAGGTTTCAGAACAGGTCTTATACTCCTGGTTTCTTCATCTTACTGTTCCTTATTAGCAATATTTACCACTCTTTGTAAACATTATAAAATATCTGTCAAATATCTTCCAGCTTACACTTTTTTAATGTGTTCAAAATTTTTTTTTTATGTTTTTAAACTCAGTCAAAGATATAGAAATTTAATGAAAGCCAGTAGGCACACAGAGCAAGTGGGGAAGTGTGGCTGGCTTTGGCTTTTCCATGCCTCCTGGGTCCCTCACCGCTGGGGAATGCGCACGGCTGCTGGGGACTGCACAGGTTGGGCACCATCAGAGCTGAGAAAATAGATGATTCCTCTGCATCTTTACCAGGGGCTGTAAAAGGGGACAGTGCCTACGTATATCTGAATAACAGCCTTTCTAGCTCTCCACCGTTCCAGCAAATGGTGACAGGACAGTCAACCTGCTGGCCCTTTTAGTCAAGTGGTTCTGAAACTGGGCTTGTGCCTGGATGTTCTTGGACTTTATTTCCAGTTTTCTCATGTGCCAGAAAGTAGTTCCCCTGTAGGCCACCCCTTGACTCTGGTCCAATACCTATTTATTTACATGTTTCTGATATGAATTGTGTCTGAGGACTACAATAATAAATCCAAGTTCCTCAATTTACTATATGCAACAAGTATTGTAAGAAGCAGTGGGTCAAATTTATAAGTTAAATTATTCACCATATGTACTTACAGCTACTAGTCTTTAAGATGTAAAAAGAAGAAAACTATTTTTGTGATCTTTTAATATCTGCACTCTGTGGCAAATTTAGATGCTTTTTATATATTTTCCCAATTACCATTGTTATGTGTGTATATGTGTTTACATGTAACCTATATATTTCTGTTCACATATGAAACATTTAGTTATATACATGCACATTATGACTACTTCTATATACTTCTCTATAACATGAAACATACGGATAAGAAATTCTAAAGTTGGCCAAATATCCGAATAGTTTGTTCAAGCTAAATATTTTATTTCTCTGAAGCATCTGAAAGCCGAGCATCAGAATCTATTTTTATGTGGATGTTTTATACAGACTCAGCCATGCTTTGTTTTCCAGAAAGAGTTAAAATAACTAAAAGCAAGTTCAAGTTCCTACAGCCTAATTAAATGTTTCCTACTTTTTATGACATATGGAAATACCTTTTATAGCTCCAGTAAACTGGGTTTCCTTATGGCGGCAAGTCAATACCGAACGGTGTAAAGCTGGAGAGTTAGAATTAACGTGGCTCAGTCATTATCTGTGGGTTTTCCAGGAACTGCTAGGATTCATACGGAAGACCAGTTCATACTCAACATTTTAGAAATTCTGCAGCAAGTTTTCACTCAACTTCTGAATTTCTTTTTCTTCAAGTGTATTTTAAGCAATGACTAGTCATCAAAAATTTCACTTTGGCAAGTATGTATTGAACTCGGGCAAAGCACACCGCTTGAGACGGGGAAATACAGATGAATAAAACCAACCCTTCCCATCAAGGGGCTCTGAATTTAGCAGATGACTCAGAGGAGTAGGCAACTATCTAAAGCGCAAGTCAAAGTAGTGAGAGAATTAAGCAAATTCCTAAGGGAACCCAGAGAAAGGAGAAATTCGTTCTGACTTGGGGCAATAGGAAAGGCTTCCCTGGGGGAACAGGGCGAACGAATAAACAGCCTGGGTGGCCTAGGATAATCCTAGTTCACACTGTTATCCTAGTGTAATTTTTAACACTGCCCTTTGACTCTCTAAGGTTTCCTCTGGCCAATACAGTACATGGTTACCCTAGTATTAAAGCATACTTAAGTTGTTGACAGGGAGAAGAAGGGAAAGGAATTTCAGGAGGACCAAAGAGCAAACACAGAAGGCATGAAAAAAATAAAACCCCTTGGAATGTCTGGGGAAAAACTGGATCTCTCTCTGGCATGTGCAAATGAGGGCGCTTTTTCCTCTTCTGTTGCTGATTGGATTGACACAGAAGTACGTTCTACCAGGACCGGCATGAACCTCCTATCGCAGGCTCATTTTCTTTCTAGGAATGTGACTACTGTGCAGCACAAACCTTTTCCTATATTTATCCCTCATTTTCCATGTTCATTTGATCAGTTTTATTTCTGGCAATGTACTATTTTCACAGCACAGGGAAAGAGATGAATTAAAAACCAATTCATACATTTCATTATCCGCCTTCTAACCAGTTAACACTGCGTTAGAACATACAACGTACATGAATTTTGCCCTTGTACTTTCTAAGACACAAATGTTTAAAGAGAAAATAACCAGAATTAGGAAGATATTATTTCTGTCTTCACAACTAGTTAGGGGGAAAGGATGGAATATGCTGAAAGAATAAAGAAAATCTTAACTAACTTGCATTGTTTTAGGATAATAGATTTGACATTATTACTTTTTGTGTGATAAAGTTCATTTTGGATAGAAATGTTTCCCTGAGGTATTTTTTAACAGAACATTTCTAAATTTAGAACAGAGAAACTGTACACACACACACACACACACACACACACACACACACACACAGCCATCGACTAAGCAATTCCAACAATAACTGAAAATTCTCTAAGTGCCAATGGTGTGAACAGATGGGCAAGGGCAATTGCTGTGCCCCATGCAAGGAAAGAGGGGTACAGGGATAAAGTGGGGACCAGCTCCCTCCTCTGCCCTCTTACCACACCCGGTTCTCTTTTTGGAGCTGTGTCTGAGAAACTGAAGTCCGCAATGCACACACCCTTAGCTCCTCCCTTCCCAGCCCACGTTAGTATCAAGGTTTCCCAGGGCACAAGCCTGGGATCCTAGTCTCCAGCTCTGCTCACGAGCAGACGACAGGAGGTCTGCAGGGAGGTCTGCAGGGAGGGCTTTCAAAGCTTTTGAAATTAGCCAAAATGTCAACAAACTTAGAAGAGACATTTAGATATGACATAGTTACCCAATTAATGACTTTTTCTCACTGGAATATAAAAAACAATAAACCTATCTGGACATGTGATTTTGATGAGTGAACCATCTTTCCCTTCCCTCCATAGGCCCTCATTTTCCATCGCCATGACTGTCACCAGGCTTCTAACTGGTCTGGCTGCCTCTAGTCACTTCCCATGTCAGCCTGTTTCTGGGCTCGTCCCCAAATGATCCTTCGACAGGTCACCTGATTACGCCCCCTAAAGCTTTTTAATAGTGCCCAGTACTATAGGATAAAGCTGCAACTCATCTGAAGCCCAGCACGAAGGGCTGTGCACAGCTACTTCTCCTGTCTACACCCTTTCCCATTCACACCTGCTGCCTTGGCAGAATTTCAGCTTCGTGAACTTGAACTCTCTGTTAAGACTTCCCTGACTCCTTGACTTAGTTATGCTTGTCTGTGTATTATTATACCAGTGACTGGATACTCTTATGGGCCTGAGTGTTCTCGGAGGTCTTGTTTATGTTTGTTTCATATGCTTAGTAGATTGCCTGATATTGTGTGTTGAGCAAACAAAAAAAGGTAGCTGAATTGGTTTGGGCAGAGCTTTCTTAAATCAAAACCACTAGTTCTAGTAGGTTTTACTGGCCCCAGTAGATTACCTGTATGTTTGAGGCCACATTTGGCTAATCACATATTCCTGTACATAGGCAATATGAGGATGTATGTGCTTCCTCATAAGGATACCAAAGCCAAAGATCGATATGGAATTGATTAGATGAAATGAATTCAATTTTAAATAGATGAACACATAAATCCCAACAAACCACTTTCATATAAATATGTTTTATTGCAGAGAAGTTATAATTATTTACATGCTGCAACACGTCACAACATAAATTTACCAAATATTTCATGGTGGGATGCTGTAGATTTCAGATAATAGTTTTAGAAGAACCACAGATTAAGTGAAGAGACTTACAGTTTTATTGACTCTACAACTCTCGGTTGCTAAATGCTAGAAGTCAAAAGGCAGTGTTTTTTCAGTCCTACCTGTCATCACTTGCATGCAGAAACCTAGGAAGCAAATACAAGAGAACTGTCGAGTTTCAAATCCATACTGCCACCGAAGTTTACAATAGGTTGAGTTATACTTCATGTCATAAAGCATTTAATTCTTGCATAAAATATACAGTTCTATTAAGATTGGTATAAATCTACTTATTTATAAACCCTGGCTGAAAAACAAGGACAGGATGCAGCCTGCACATGCATTGAGAAGGACAACCTAGAAATGTTTGCGACCTTGATAGTGTTTATTCACTTTCTTATTGTTATCGGTCTGGGAAAATAAGCTCTGGAATTGTAGACTTAAACTTCTCTTGGTGATAAGTGATGGCAATGAAACCGTAGGAAAGACCCCGGGTCCTCTCGCTGATATGTGCTGGTGGAGGATAATCTACGGACTGTAGAATGTCACTAGGGTGTAATTTGGCAAGCCTTTTTTAAGCCACATCTCTAGCAGGATCATCCTGAAGTGCAATAAATAGTCACTGATGCTCGACCGCTTATTTCTCAAGAAATGAATCAAGTGCTAACAGACCACAAATAGGTGGGTCTAGAAATTCCAAACCAAATTCACGAACATACCTTAAGGTAGGACACCGAGCATATAAGCCTTAATTGAAAAGGAAGGGCTGAAAGAAATAAATGAAGGAAACGCACAAAAATAGAACTTCTATCTCTTTTCAAATCTACCCCACCAACCTGAGTAATGCACACAGCAAGCGAATGGGCGAGGAAGATTTGTGCGCAGCTTTGCAAAACAGTGAAGTGCTCACGTACTCCTGAATAAAAAATCACTGAGAAAATTTTGATGATGAGTATGAAGAATTCATATTTACCTTCCACTGGGATAACATTCTTTAAGAACAGCCCCGTATCCACCTTTGATTCCCTTTTCCCATCTTTTATCCTTCTAGCATGTTCTCCTTGCTGCTCATGAAAGAAAAAACAGTTATTTAGGCTGGATGTGTCCTGGCCAAATAAGCAGTTGATACTTCACTGCTTAGAGTGAGAGAAAGGGAAGTCTCGGTTCTATTTTTAAGTGACTCATCTTTAAATAAGATGAGACCGAGCTTTGGAATCTCATTGCATGATCACATCAGTAGGGCTAAGTCAGCAGCTTAGGATTTTCATGCCAAGAGATCAGTGTGGAATGCAATAAGTTTTATAAAATACGCTTTGGGGACTGTTTTGCCTTGCAAATAAACCTTACACTTTGCATTTTGAGCTAGTGGCTCACAATGGCAATTTGCAAGACTTGTAAGTTTTCCAGTGCTTGGGAGAATGAAGAGCCCATACCACCTTATAGGCTTTGAATAAATCAGGTTATAAAATCTCTTTGGGATTTGAGCCCAGCAAGTTCTACCTCTTGCTGAAGCAATGAGTAAGATTTTATGAGAATAAATAGTTTGAGATAATTTAAAATATTGTATCTTCAGTATGCATAATAAAAATATATCCATACAATGATCTTGATGCTATCATAGCTTTTCTCTTTAAAAAAATAATCACTTGAAAGTGCTAACAAGAGCAACCTTTCTGTCTTTGTTTTGAAAGGCAAACTTCCTGGTTCTGTACTACTGCTACAATTTTCATGTCGTTCCTAGAGTCTTCCCTTTCTAATGGTAATAATAATAATGCACAGTATAGTTTTCTCCCTCTTAGCTTCTTCCTTAGGAAATGCTGCTAAGTATGAAATACTGAAAGAGTTAAAAGGGACGGTTAATTGGGATGAAGGCATTATCTATCTCTGACTTTGAATAAACAACGGATAAGTTGTCCTTAACTTATCGAGACGTATGACTAAGTAGGACCACTTGCTCTCCAATATTAATAAAGCTTCTGAGTCCTAACGGGAAGTGCAAAACAAGTAACTTAACTTGTATAAAAAACCCTGATTAAGACAGTATAACAAACCATGATGTGAAATGATAGAGTCAAGTTCAAATTCACAATATATAAACCACAGCCAAAACTAAAAGTTTTTATCGTAACAGTTATGGCTTTCCAAGCCAGAGAAAGCTTCCTATACTTCAAGAATCAACTAAGGTTGATAGATAGCAGGTATTCTGTAAGTTGCAATAACAATTGAGTAGCTGCAGATTGCATAAATGTGTTGTGTCACATAATACCAAAGTTATTTGCAAAAATCATACAATCTGGAATGCTTGAATATGAGACACAACAATGTACTGAAACATACATTTATAAGAAAATGAGAGCAACCATTAATATAAAAGGTATTTTTGGGATGCATTAAGTTAGCAGTGCTATCAAGGTTAAATAGGTAACGTAAGTTCTTTTCAGTCAGTTACTTAGAATCACAGTCATTTATTATCTACACCTTTTTCTTCTTTGCAAAATCTGGCACGTCTTCTGGGTCTCCTGGTTTGCCTCACTTAGGACCTTCAAAGTCCCATGGGTAAATATTGATCAGGGGCAGACATCCTGAATTGTAAAAATTTTCCTAGTGTTACCAGGGGAATGACTTTTCTTGGCCAAAGTCTGACTTCTCCATTATGACGCTGTTGCTCCTGCCCTGCCTTTGACCTTACCTCACTGTCCTATTTCCCTTGACTGGGAATTTTTGATGCTTATACCTTCTGTCTTATATCCAATCCGGGGTTTCCTCCTCCTCCTTTTCTTCCTAGGGATGCTATGCTTTAAAAGTATCCCAGGCCTCTTCTTTCCGAGGCCCTGCTACCGTATTTGCACTTAGAGCAGAAGAGGCAGGTAAAGCTACACTTCTCCCAGCATTTGGTTGATCTGGGCTCTGGAACTCCCAAGGGCACACCTCGGCTCGTGACATTAAAGGTTGCTGGAAGTTATTACTTGAGTTATAGGAGCCGGGCACATTTTCCTCAGAGGAAGATGTCTTTTTCTCCTGGTCTCCTATTCGGTTGAGATTTTCATTCTCTACTTTCGGTGCTACAGCTCTGGGGGGCGGTTCCTCTCTCTGCCCAGCACACACGGTGCCCACGTGGTTCTGACCTCCATTCTCGTCTCTAGCTCTCCCTGGGAGAAGCGGAGTCTTGGAAATCAAATGCTTCTTGTCTTCCAAAAGGGGCTGACCCTGGCTCTCCCAAGGACACACCTCAGCCTTATCCATGCTCTTCTGATGGGGCTGCTGACAAACTTCAGCTGCCTTAGGCTTGTAGTGAGGTTTCTCCTTTAAGGAAAAAGTTGGGTTTTTCTCCATGTCAGAAGCCACAATAGATACATGTTTTTGAACTTTCGATTCTGAAGGCACAGGACCAGGGTTCGGGTCATACATCTCCCACGGGCACACTTCCCCGACGTCAAAGTTGTCCTTCAGCTGGGTGGAGCCTGGAATCGGGTCAGAATTGGCAGTGGGGGTGTTGACCCTTTGTTGTTTCATAATCCCAGATTTCTGAGGCTTTCTTGGCTCCTCCAAATGATTGGAGTTTGGGGGGGCAGAGTCTTTAGTCTCTGTGTTATCTGAATTTGGGTAATTTCTGTTTGTCTCTTTGTCTTTTGGCAGAGGTTTCTGGGGCTTAGCACGTTCCTCCACACCTGCTGTTTGGGTTTTCCCAGCTAGTCCAAGAGTCTTCTCCTTGGCACTTGCTATGACACTGAGAGACTTCTGCAGCATCGACGTTCGTGGGTGCCCAGGCTTCTTCTCTGAGCTGAGGTTGTGAGCGCTGGCTGACTTACACACCAACGGCACCGACTCTGTGGACTCGGCCTCGCTATCTTCTTTAAGTTTTTGTGTTAGCTTTTTACCTGACAGAGATTCCAGCGTGGAATTTTCTGTAGCCTCCTCTTCTTGGCTTTCCGTTGGGAGGCTGCTGGACTCCTCTGTTTGGTCTCTCACATGGTCGTAAGTGCTGTGGGATTTCTTGAGTGAGAAGACTCTGTTTTTCAGGGACTCCTCCTTAGGTTTCCCAGTGTTAGCCGAAGACTCTGGTGGGTTCTTCCTGGCAAGGGCAGTGCTTTTGGTCATGCTGTGGTCTGTGACTTCTTTGTCCTCTTTGGAACACTGCCTGCTGACAGTCTCTGGGATCTCAGTAATGCGCCTCATGATGGAACGGCCTAAGCCCTTCTTCGAGCACCGCTTTTTCTGGAGGTGGGGGTTATTTGTGATCATCTTCTTCCGTTTATACACTTCCAGTTGGGCATACAGTTTCTTCAGCTCATCCTGCCAGAACAAGAGCAGATTCAAAGAGGTACAAAATTTAGCATTTCAGCCAGACGATATCACTCAGTGATACTGGAATTCAACAAGCTTGAACTCTTTAGGGCAAGTGCTCTACAGCTTTCCCTGACATCTGTGCTTGTCAATTTTCTTCTCATTAGTACTTTCTGATTATTTTGTGTTTTGTTTCACATAAAGTTTGAATTGTAAGATACAAACTCATGCATTCTACCCTTGCTTCCTGAAGCAAGCACTTTGAACTTTTCGAGTTATGTGGACTGGATTGAGCCTGGACCATAACAAAACACAGGACATTGTTTACTGACACCATATCCCTGAATAGCATTGAGAGCATCCTGTAGCCTTTGATAAAGTTACGCCTCATGTTAGATTAGCCCATTGGTTAATAAGAGCATCTTCTTCCTTCATACGCTGATATGTTGTCATGGATTATTTTAAATAATCCAGGATCTCTGCTCTCAGATCTATCCCACCTTTCCATAAGCAAGATGCATAAGCACGTATTAGGGAACATGTACAATAAGTTCATCACTGTGACTGCCAATAGGTCAGGCAAGACCATCAAGGTAGGCCAGGCTGCTACAAGAGTTGAAATAGCCTGTGAATTCTAACTCATAACATGGTAATACATTTTAGAACTGGATTAACTCTGCATTTGGTATCTTCAGCTCATACACAAACACACATTCTCTCTGACACACATATACACAAACATGAGCACATGTGTACACACACCGCCCCCAACCCACATATGCTTGCCTGTATAAATGGGCCTAACTGAAACAGGAAAAAATATAGTACTGGCATTACCCGAATGTCTTCTGGATCCAAACTGTGTTCACTCCAGGCTGAATTGATACTACTGTTCAGGTAGGATCCAGATCGACCCATGTCTAGCTCATCTTCATATGCTTCTGTAGCAATATCATCTCGTGGGTTATTGCTTGAATGTGAAAACTGCAATGGATATTAAATATGAGCTATAGACATTAGCCTACTGTAAGACAATTATATATCTGTATATATACACACAAACATATATACACACACATACATAAAAAGTATATATACAGAGAGATGGGAGTCTCTCTATGTTGCCCAGGCTGGAGTGCAAGGGCTATTCACAGGTGTGACCATAGCTCACTGAACTCCTGGGTTCAAATGATCCTCCTGCCTTAGCCTCCCAAGTAGCTGAGACTACAGGCACGTGCCACCGTATCTAGCCCAGCTCAATAAAATTCTAAAGGTTCTAATGTTAACATCATTTTTTCAGCTTGCTGAATTCATTCACTAAACTCTTTCCAAATATTTGCTCCTGTATTTGTGTTTTGCTTTCCACGTTACATGCTGGAGCTCTTAGGGAGGCAATATTAGCACTTGGCCCCTCTCTAACTCCAATTTTCACCCGTGTCTCTTCTCCAGACTCCCAGTGTTTACTTATATTACTCCTCTTCCATGGTGTATTTGCATTTTGTAAGTGGAAATAAGTAGAACAATCCAAAGAAATTTTCTCTAAGAAGAGCAATTTAGACCCACTGGCAGCTAAATGAGAATTTTTTTTTTGAGCAGTGGGGTCTATTTTGTGTTTGTCATTGTGTTTCACATAGGTGAGGATGTATTTCATCTATGGGCACAATTGGCCCTAGTGACAGGAATGTGACTTTCAGTCTACTACATACAGCTTCAAAAAAGCTACTTTCAAAACTCAGTGGAGAGAAGTTCTGAATTCCAGCCCAACTCTGTCATCTGTGAAATATTAAGACATGAAACTTCTCTGGAGCACAGTGCCCTCTTGGCCTAAAGAGCTCTGAGCTAGATGATATCTAAGTTTGCATTGAAAGATTCACTGCAATTACAGATTTTTCCTCAAGCTCGTCATTACTCTCAAGTTCCTCCATCATGTTTTGATATATTTTGATTATTTTCACGTGGTTTTTTTGACATTTTTCGGTTTCATGTGCTCTTGCTATCTTCTGTTGTTCACGTGGAGAAGGCAGGAAGAGGGAATTGGCTAAATGATGGAAAGCAGGAAGGAGAATCAAACCAACCAGTCGCACTGGGTTGTAAACCAAGTGACGCCTGTCTTACAAAAATGAGAGATCAGCTTTGAGAACATGAATTCTCTATTCTCCCAGCTTCTCATTGGTCAAATATTCCTTAAAAAATTAAAAGCTCACTTTTTGATGATACAGAGATGTTTTAATGTCTCCTTTTGTTGAAATATCCACTGGCCAGGTGAACATGAATATGAGATAATGTGGAATGGCAATTCTCTATTTAAGTAATAACGAACGTTTTATAATTGAGACGACATAAAAAACCACAGAAACTGTGAATCTTTCCTTCACTCTTCTACCTACATTTGTTGGATCTACAGGTGACATGAACTTGAGGACATAAATGGTGACTATGATAGAGTCTTTGACCTCCAAAATCTCATATGGTACTGGTTAAACCCTCCGGAGGTTATTTATAAGAATGGAACTTTTTTTCTTGAGCAAAGTCTTTGAGATAATCATGAGTTTAAGATACAGTCATTTGTCAGATACTGTCCATTTCCTGCTTTATTTCTCCTTAGCACTTATCTCTATCTAAAACACTATTTTAAATGTTTATCTTGTCTGTTTCCCTCTTCCCCTTCCAGAATAGAAATACCATGAGAACACATATTTTTATCTATTCTTTACTCTTTTCTAAGGATATGAAATGGTGCCCAGCAAAGGCCTTCAGTAATATTTTTAAGTTATCTCTTTGTTGAGACAGAATTCACATAATACTATAAAATTTACAATTTTGAAGTGTATAATTCAGTTTTAGTATATTCACAAGGTCCTGCAACCATCACCACTATTTAATTCCAGAATATTTTCCTCACCTCAAAAAGAAACCTTGAACCCATTAAGTAGTTACTTCTATTCCTCCTTCTCCCTGCCTGTGGCAACCATTAATGTACTTTCTGTCTCTACAGATTTGAATATTCTGGACATTTCACTTAAATGGAATAATCCAATGTGTAGCCTTTTGTGTCTGGCTTTTTCAGTTGGCATAAAGTTTCCAAGGTCTGGCCGAGTTACAGCATGTACCAGTACTTCATTCCTTTTAATTGACAAATAATGTTTCTTTGTATGGACGTACCACATTTTGTTTATACATTTATCAATCGATGGACATTTGGATTATTTCTACTTTTTGGGTATTATGAACAAGGTTACTATGAACATTCATGTACAAGATTTTTGTATGAACGATGTTTTCAATTCTCTTTGTAGTTCAATGATAATTTATTGAATGACTAGTCTGAGAATAACTCCATCTAATAAATGTATAATCATATTATGCAAAGTATTAAAATTGTTAAGATAAACTGCAGTAACAGACTGGTCTATGAAAACTGTAGCTAGTTGATGTAATTTAAGTAGGGAACAAAATAGGCATTTTGTGCTGTTTACAACCATTTGGCCTTTTGATTCAGGCTGAATCTCAATGTTTTGGTTAATTGTGAGAGTTGAGAGAAAGCCTGGAGTGGAAGACAAGAAATCACAATTCTGGTTTCAGTTGTGCTAACATTATATTGTGTGGTACTTACAAGATATATAGTGTTCTAATGTTGTGTTTCTCTATGTATAAAAGAGGAAAATAATGGTAATGCTACAGTTTGCATAATATGTTTTTTCCCAAAACTCCAGTATCACTTTATTTTATTCCAAGAAGCCTTACTGTCATGTCACAGACGAGGAAATTGAAACTCAGAGAGATCAAATCTTGGCTAATGCCATACTATGTTACACAGCTAGTTTGTAGTGGGGCCTGAGTCCCGAATCCCTGTGGTCTGAGTCCTGGCCCATTTTTCCTCACTTCATTATGCTGCCTGGATAAGTCTTTATCAGAATCTGTCATTATCAAGATTCTTCTATATATAATATTATAAGTATTTATTTCTATCTTAATGTTTCAAACACAAGACATCTCTGAATATGAATCCAAACAAGATGATTCTTTGGATAGTTCTTTTAAAAAATGATCTTGATGGGCCGGGCGCGGTGGCTCACACCTGTAATCCTAGCACTCTGGGAGGCCGAGGAGAGTGATCGCTCAAGGTCAGGAGTTCGAGATCAGCCTGAGCAAGAGCGAGACCCCATCTCTACTAAAAAAAAATAGAAAGAAATGATCTGGACAACTAAAAATATATATAGAGAGAAAAAAACTAGCCGGGCATGGTGGCACATGCCTGTAGTCCCAGCTACTCGGGACGCTGAGGCAGAAGGATTGCTTGAGCCCAGGAGTTTGAGGTTGCTGTGAGCCAGGCTGACGCCACAGCACTCACTCTAGCCCAGGCAACAAAGCGAGATTCTGTCTCAAAAAAAAAAAAAAAAAAAAAATGATCTTGATGTTATAGCTACAACGAAAGCCACCTTGAACCCATGATAATTAAAACATATGTAGACATCAAAATGTTTGGGAAAGGACTGAAAAATATCTTAATTTTAAAACCTATCATCTGTGATTTAAAAAGGCATTTAAAAATTACTTAAGATATTTAAAAACAGACACCCAGTTTCCTGAGGAGGGAGCTTTAAACATCTTTTAGTGTGTTATGCAAATTTCCATACCTCCTTTTGTCTGTAGGAGAAACAACTTCGTGCTCATTTAAAATAACTGTCTTGCAAGAAAAAAATAACATTAGAAGAATACCTTTGGAATCAAAAGCAACCCAATGGTGACTGTCACAGTCAAATGAGTATGTGCAAAATACAGCATCAACATCCAATCAGACTGAAGTCTTGAGGCAAGAACAAATCTGAAATGAGAATCCACTGAGTTAGCAATCCAAAATTAAGATCTGTACTTAACACACTAGGATACTTGGAAACTCTCTTCCTCACTGTATTTAAAAAAAGAAAGAGAAAAAAGAAATTGCATTGCTGTTTCTATGGTATATATTTTCATCACAGAAGAATAATTGTCTAAGTAACTTTAATTGGATGTATAAAATATGAACTCTTTACTATCTATTTAGATTAACAACAGTAAGAAAGATAGCATAATAATTCCCAAGATTGTTACTTTGTGTGTAAGTGGACTCCACAAAGCAAAACA
>NW_012150285.1:9989200-10008327 GCF_000956105.1 Propithecus coquereli
GTGTCAGATTTCTTTAATTATTATTGCCTATTACTTGCCCCCTATCCATTCCCCTAAAATCAGTGTTCTGTAGATTTACTGTGTTAAACTATAATTCTATTCCTTGGTCCCTTATGGCCATACAAATTAAATTTCTAAGAGAAAGCAGCTAATATAGTCTATGATTCTTTATAGCCAATATATCACCATCTGATCCAATCTGGTCTAGGTAGAAAGATACAGGAGGTCAAATTTGGAACTTACGTAGGGCTTCTCGTTCAGGTTTGGTTAGGCTTGTCTATGAAAATATCTAAGCCTACCAAAGTCTTTCTGGGTCACCCTGCTACCATTGGAAGTTCTCCCTGTTCAAAACTGATAGGATTCTACACGGTTGTTTGGAAGAAAGTTGATCTTGTGAGTATGCCATGTTTAGTCAACACCAAATCCGTCAGGTTCAACGTGAGTCGCCCAGTCAGAGCGCGTGTCTGCATGAACCCAGCTCCTACTTATGTGACTCTTCTAGCGGGCTGGATGGGTTCTTTAGGGCTTTGTAGGAAAGATTAAAAGTGAAGTAGGAAAGTGGTTTTCATTCAGTATCTAATATATATCTCCTGTCCCCTTGAATCAGTATGAAAACAGTATTTTCTGAAGCGCTGCTGCTGTTATCAGATGTCAAGTGAGGGTTGGGGGGATTCTGTGGTCAATTAAGTTTGGAAAATGCTGGTTAAACAAAGTTAAAGTAGGGATTACAGTGCTGGGATTACAGGCGTGAGCCACTGCACCACCTGACCATTATTATAGTTTTTAAAAAATTCATTATACAATAATTTACAATGTCTACTTCTGAAAGGACCTGGGCCACTTTAGAGTTTGAAATCTATTGAAAAAAGAAATTTAATAATGAAAACTGAATAGGGTAAATCTTAAGGTAGAAAAAGATAAATATTTATTAAATCTTTGAACATAATTATGCGGGCAATTAATTTGCTTCTAAGAAATCTAGCAGTTTATTGCAGAACAAAAGTGGACAATCCTTCATACTACATAGTCACATTATGACGAGAGAAGGCATTTAAACTCATCTGTAGGAAGCCTTCTTACAGGTTTGCAATTCTAGTTGGTTTAATACAATACTTAACTTGTAACTGGTCATAAAAAAAGCACATTTGTTAGATCTTGAAACATATGTGCTTGATAATCTGGAAACAAGAAAAAAGTAGCCTTACTTGGAATACGATCTGGGAAAAGTGTCAAGGCTTTTGGAGCTCTGGTCCCAGCAGCAAGTGTTCTTTGGTGCTCGAGACACTGTGGACCAAGGGCAACCCCCTCAGTTCCTAGACCTCTAGTCTGAGTAGCTGAAAAAACATTCCTTCCTTGTTTAAATCTCATTCTTATCTTTCCTCTGTCTTCTAATCTTTTCTCTCTCTCTCTCTTTCCACTCTCTCTTGAGAGAGGACAAGGCAAAGCTAGAAGGCCAATTCCCTTGACTCCTGGCCTCCTGATGGAGTTTCCAGGATTGTCAGACCATATAGACCTTCTTTTCTTACTTAAAAGTCTAAAAAGCATAAGCTGTGCCTAAGGCCCAACTGCTCTCCGGCATCATCTCTTCCTGACGGTGCAAGGTATCATCTTCTGACTGTTGACTCCAGAGAGAGATGATCAGCGTCCTGTGAAACTTCCACAGGGCCACAGCCTCCGGCCCCCGCCCCACTCCCATTCCCACTGATCTCCAGGGACGTCTGACGGCCAACAAAGGAATGAAGCCAAAGAAGAGGGACTCCTTGTTTCCACTGAGGGCAAAGACATATACTCGAAACTTCTAATTACATTCTTAACTGTGTCCTAACTTTCAACATCTGTCAAGCAGTTGAATGATATCTTTTTGCTGCTTTTCAAATGATAGGATTCTTTTTTTTTTCAGTTCTGCCCTGAGATTTTCACTTCATTTTCAAATATGAATCATAGAAAATTCCTCAGAAGTCATACTTGTTTCATTTTGTTAACTTCATCATAAGCCACTTTCTTCCTCCTTTGAACTCATCTGCTATAGAGATACATGGGATAATCACAAAACAGAGTGCCAGGCTATACATTCCTATTTGAGAAATTCATTGCTAAGTCTGTGATAATAACAAAACCCTATTGTACATAATAACCCAGTCATCAGATTGAAGTAGTTTTTTTTTTAATTCAGCACAATTCACACATGTAAGTTGTCTATTTGAATATTAAGATTTTGAACATATAAACGATCATACTAAACATGAATGAAAATACAGATGAGTTATCTATATCTACTTTGTAATGCATGTGCATATTGCTTTATACCTTCATAATAAGTGTTACATATAATAAACAATATCTAATTACATTGCCATAAGTGGTTCAGGATAGTACAATAACGTTGAGTTAACCTTCAAAATAAATGAAGGCAATAAACATATCAGAAGAAACTAAGAACAGAATTAAGAAAAAAACCTATTCACTTGTCATTTCTCTAACAAAGAAATTAGTCGATTTATAAAATACTACCTTTCTTAAGTCTTTCTATAATATTATGTATCTTATCCAATTTTGCTATTTAAATTGCAACACATCAGAAAAATAAAATAGTTATTTACTAGCTGTACAGATCACTTGCCTAATTGTATGGAATATAGCAGAGATAATGAGCTCATTGTGAACTGCAACGGCCATATAGCGTGGCTCATGAAATGCTGATGGGACTGTCCGCACTGCATAGCAGAGATAAACACCCCACAAGAGGAATAAAAATTCAGCTGTGAGAAGACAAAACAAACAATTTTTCATTAGTTTTATAGATGAAGAAAAAATAAAATTTTAGTTCTTAGCATGCATTTTGTGCCTATTAAAAAAACAGAAGTTTAGTTAGAAATAGATGCATATACACCATCATGTACATACATATACAGATGTCATATATTTATTTTTAAATTTTATTCAGTGCATAGATTTTTCAAAGGTATACTTTGTTGTTGTTATTGTTTTTAACAGCATTTGGACATTTGGAATCTCAGAATTTTTTGCTAATACCTGAATTTCCCCTAAAACAATCGTAAAATAATTTTCCACATTCCCAACCTAAGTTTGGGATGTTCACGGATCATTTGGGTGACAATAAGTTCATCAAGGCAACACACGGATTATAATATGTTTATATGCAGCTTCTAGAAATTTATTACGGCACTGAGCCCAGTTCAACAAATAAAGATATCAATATCCATTGCCAGCGATGTCAAAACACAGCTTGCTAAGCATTCGGTGGCATATTTTATACAGGAAACATTATTTCTTTGCACATGACAGAAATCATATCTTTTGTGGGTGGAGTCCTGAAAGGTTTAGTAAAATTTACAATCATCTTGTTTGATCACTGAAGGCAGAAAAGACAAGCACAGTGTGACAGCTAAGAATAAGGACTTCAGAATCATACTAGACCTAATTCTGAACCTGGCTCTATACCTAACTATACATAATCTTAGGAAATTTATTTAGCCTCTCTGGCCACAGTTTTTTCATCTGGAAAATAAGGATAATAAAAATACATATTTCATGGGATTATTTGCTAATTAAATCAAACTATGATATAAAACACTTAAGATAGTTTCTGACACATAGTAATTATTAAATAAATAGTTCGTCTTATTAAACTTCTCATTTGACTTTTTTTCAAACTAAGCACTGCTATTTTAACTTGTTTTGAACAATAATCATACGACCTATTTTATCTGTCTTATTGACATGACCTTATTGGAAGATAATATCTAATTATCAGAGAAATACAAATTAAAACCACAAGAGATCATCTTATACGAATCAGAATGGCTATTACTAAAAAGACAAAAAAATAACAGATATTGGTGAGGATGTGGAGAAAAGGGAACTCTCATATGCTATTAGTGAGAATGTAAACCAGTGCAACCTCTATGAAAAACAGTATGGAGATTTCTCAAAAAACTAAAAACAGAACTACTATACGATCCAGCAATACCAGTACTAGGTATCTATCCTAGTACATAGTACATAAAAAAGATAACTGCACTTGCATGCTTTACTGCAACACTATTCACAATAGCAAAGATTTGGAATCAACCTAAGTGTCCATCAACAGAATATTTGTCAGAGTAGGAGACAGGGCTGAGACTGGACACAGGGGCTTGAAGATCAGGTGCAAGTGTGAAAGTAAACTACTCTCAAGCAGAAGCTAACTAGAGGGGCTGATAACCACAGGCAAGAACCAACTTGTCAGCTATTTCTGCCACCTTACATGAACTTTGGCTAATTACAACATTATTTATTTTGTGGTTTTAAATTTTCTCTGCCCTTGAAATCACCATGATAGTTCCAAAACTACCAAATAAGTATGAAAATGGGAGGGAAGCCAATTCTAGGAATTACTGCCCAAATTCTCAGTAAAAGTCAACCCTGTGGCCTGGAATATTCCTCTCCCCAATTAGTAAGACTACAAAAGATCTAAAACACTTCCTCTCAGTGCAGCTGCTCTTTTTGAGCCTGCCCACGCTCCTCCCTGAGAGTGTACTTTTGCTTTCAATAAAGCTCTCGCTTGCTTGGCTTACATGGTGCATCCTAAAATTCTTTTCTGTGACAAACACCAAGAACTTGGAAAAACCTCCACTCAGAGGCCAGTAACAGATTGGATAAAGAAATGTGGTAAATATACACAATGAAATACTATTCGGCCATAAAAAAGAATAAAATCATGTCTTTTGCAGCAACATAGATGGAATTGGAGGCCACTATTTTAAGTGAAACAGCCCAGACACAAAAAGACAAATACTGCATGTTCTCACTTATAAGTGGGAGCTGAATAATGTGTGTACATGGAAGCAGAGTGTGGAATGATGGACAATGGAGACTCAGAGTTGAGGGGCAGGGAGGGAGGATGGGAGGTTTCTTGGTGGATACCATGTGTGTTGCTCCAGTGATGGACGCACTGAAGGATATGACTTCACCACAGTGTGTGAATGTGTCAATGTAGCAAAATAGCACTTGTACTCCATGAATATATACAAACAAAAAATAAATGAAAAAACAATCTAATTAATAAGAAGAAAGCTCTAATTTGGAGAAAACATTTCATCATACGCATTACTTAGATGTTACCTTCTTAAAAACTGAAATACTGATGTCCATTCGAAAGACTGATCATCCATCCAAAATCCAAGGTGTTTTTCCTCCCAAAGTTTCAGCGTATTCCTACCAGCATTTAATCACAAGGTAGTGTTTCAATTATCGAATCTCTCAGGAGCTACTCTAAAACCCTGATGTTCCAGAAGCCAAAGAAAAAATAAACTTCACTCCAAACTCGCTGTGAGATTTAGTGTAGGTCCAAATTATTCAGTATGGTGGCTGCTGGCCATATGCTGTGAATATTGTTTCCAGCGAAGCTTTACTGGACTGAAAAAAGGAAATCAGGATATTCTGAGGTCTTATGTATAATTTCCTTTCCCAACTCTTGTATTTCTCTCCATGGAACCACTGTTGCCTTCTTTACTCAGGTTTAAAATCTCAGAGCCACCTTTCATTTCTATATTTCTTTCTTGGAGTTACTTTTCATATGTTTTCATTCCTCTTAATGTTCCCAGTTATGATCTTTGCCTAAGCCCCTATTAATTCACTCCTTATTTGTCAAAATTATTTTTGAAGGGTGCATCTAAACCTGGCTTCGCCCTGTGTTAATCCATTCTTCATAACAGTAACTGGTTATATTTTCTGAAACTCCAGTTCGATCATACCAGGATTTGTCCAAATTCTTGCCACTGCATTTGGGTTAAGCTATTCACATCTCTGTTAGAAGATTCACTGATACCTACTTATGATCCTAGAAATAATACCTGCCCCTAAATGAAGACTACAAGGTGGGGTTTCTGCTAGGGAACGTATGTCCTTGACTTTCAAGTACAAATGCTTTGTCCTGACATTCCTAGCCCTCTATAATATGACTTCATAATATATATCTAACATGATCTCCTAGTGCTCCCTGACATAAACTCTTTGAGCTTCCCTGGAAGGTCCCATTGTTTTCTGAACACTCCAAAGATTAGTCTTGCTTCTGAGTCTTTGCTCACACTATTGCTCCCACCAGAAACATCCTATTATCCACATTTCCAAATCTTAATTAATTTTTCAATGTCCAGTTCAGGTCCCACCTGTACCACAAAGCCTCCTAAAATGATTCTAAACTACCCTGAGTTTTCTTTGCTCTAACATCTTACAGTTTGTAACATTCCACACAACACAATGTGGAGAATAATGCCATATAATATACAATTGAAAGAAAATTGTTCATGGGGTCTTGTTAGTTACCTCCTCCCTCCCCAATTCCCCAACTAGTTATAACCTCCTACAGGGCAAGAATTGAGTCTTTCAATTATTTTTTCTCCCTTTGCCCACATAGGTATAAGCAATGGTCCTGAGCCTACATAGATATGATTTAATAAATATCTGTTGAATTGCATGACTCTAAATGATGTTAGTTTCATGTCAAAATAATTAGAGATGCAGACTTTCTGTTACCTTGCCACTCCATTTAACATTGCAGGGCCTGTTAAGGCACAATAAGCAAGAGGCCATCAGCTTAGGATTGTTTCTGTACCTGGAACCCTTAAGCAAGCAAACAGAAATTTAGGTGGAAGCATTCCTTGTAACTGATTAATTCTGAATGAAGCTTCAGCCAATCATAGACAAACTGATTGGTTCTATTACTTTAGACCTCCCACTGGGTGATACCCAATTAAGACAAACACCTTGCTCTAGCCAATCAAGTAGTTTCTTTTTTCTTTCTTGTTTTTTTTTTTTTTAAACTTTGCTTCCATATTCAGCCTATAAAAGCTCAATGCTCAGGCTGCTACAGTGAAACCCATAATCTCCTTTTGGTTTTGGTGCTTCCTGATTCATGAATCATTCTTTGCCCAGATAAACTTTGTTAAATTTTATGTTGTCTCAAGTTTTTCTAAATAGGCCTATAAGTGATCAAAAGATCATATTGGCTTTATTATTAACAGTGGCAACCTGAATTTACTGAGTGTGTGGTACTGTGCTTGGCACAAAAGAATGGTGAATGCGAAAATATTATTAAGCAACACTAGCACAAAAATATGCTGTAGTTGAAGTATTCACATGTAGCTGCATTATAAAAACAGTATCTCCTCTTACTTACTGCAGTGCTTTTATATCATGCTATACTGAAGATTCAAAAAAAGGAAAGTAGTTATCAGGTTAATTAGTGTGCTACAATGGAGAATTATATTTAAAAATATAGGACAAAATAAGATTTCTCATAATAGCAAAGCTAAACATTAAAATCATTTCATTAGCAACATCAAACAATATGTTCTAGCTAAAAAACAATTTATTATTCAAAGTACCAATTAAACTAAATGTGATATATAAAAGTTGGGCTTGGGAAAAAATCAGTTTCATATAATTAACTTCAGACTAACACTGCGATTAGTAAAGGAAATATGCAGATGTTACCAAATTTTGCAGTGTTATTGCGTGAGAGTTGAAATATGTGTTATGCTTCTGCTTTAGAAAATAATTTCTAGTGTTAAATGATTTTGATGGGAGGCATGAGTATAGTTAAAAAGGGGATGGCATTTGTATTGAAAGATCCAAATAGGGCTTTCAGAAAACTGAAGTGTGTTATTTTTAATCTATGAGGGATAACAGTTTAAAAGTTCAAGTTAACTACCATAGCCTTTTAAAAATTAATACACCATAATGAAAGTAATTTCAAGTTATTTTTTCAAAAGGCTGGGCCAAGCAAGAATATGAGAATGAATATCAGTTCTCTGACAGTGAAGATGCCCCAGCTCTGTGATCTTACACCACCCACAAGAGCTGAGAGGAAAACAACCTCAAAGCACAAATGACGCTCAAGCTGTGGTACCCTGCTTTGCCATGTTGCAAAGGCATTCTGTATTGATCACATTTTACTCAACTCAGCCCCATTAAAAAATTATTTTTTACATGGCATAAATAATATACAAGTGATAAAACATTTAGGTTTCACTTCCCAAGTGCTTCTTTTAATTTCCTCTTCCATTTTTCTCTAAATCCTATCCACTTAGAGAATTCATGGTCAAAGTAAAAAATTACTTACAACTCTACCCAGGAGAACTCATTTCATTTTTGTTTTAGTAATCAGGTGAGTGGCACAGAGGTCATCATTAAGGATTAAATCAAACATCTTAGTAATGCTTGAGGATGTCTCAAATTCCAGCCGGCATACAGAAGCTTTGATATTCTGGAGACTTATCTGCCTTTTCTTGGGTTGAAATAAGGACAATTATGAGAGTTACAGTGATTAAAACAGCGAGAATGCTACTTCTGAAAGACTTTTAAAGTTAGAAGTGACTTTGTTAGACCATGTGGTGAGGGGTACGTTTTTGAGTGTCTATGTGGTCTGGAAGGGGGTGGTTGGTGAGCTGCTGTTACTCTGCTGGCCCTGAATCAGTTTATGCAGCTTTGGGACAGAGAAACGTGCAGAAGAAGGTGGACACTGCAGTGTATTTCACCACGGGGACAGTGGCGACCAGGATGTCTGCTCCCCTCTTCACTCTCGGGAAGCAGGGAGCCATGAGGGCTCAGGGGACATGCCTTCCAGAACCTTGCTCTACCCCGGTTGCGCTCATCCTGTGAGCAGCAGACAGAAGCCCAGAACCCACATCTTTCAGCATCTGACGGGTGCTCCCTAAACTATATACATCCTTGGGCTGAGGTTTTCTTCTGTACTATTACAAACAGAGGCACAGACAAAACCTTTGGAAACATTGTTATGCCACTGATGAAAATAAATATTTTTCCGAGCAGCAATTGTTTGTATTTCGAACTAACATGTTAATTAGAATTGAATAACCTGTGGTAATTAAAGAAGTTCTCCTCAGAAGCACTTTTTGTCCCCTCAGTTAACCTGATTTCATAGCTAACATTTGTTGAATGTGCCAGACACTGTGTTAAATGCATTTTGTATATTATCTACATTTGTGAAGGTTTTACTGTAGAATTTGTCACTCCTTTTAAAAGGCCAGAGGCACAATTCTGAATGCTGAAGTTTTGAGCTTGGATCAGAGATACTGTTGGGAATATCGGCGGATAATGTGGTTAATCACACCAACTATCCTGGGTCACACGGTGACTGGATTATCCTCTTCTCTTACCCACTCACTGCGAGGGTGCTCTCCCGGGGAAGATTGCTGTGAATGGTCTCACATTTGCAGGCTGGCTTTGCTTCGCTGCTTCCTTTCACACATCTCTAGAACTTGGACCAAATTTGTTTCCTCATTTTCCACTGCATCTTAAGTGGAAACGGTAGAGAAAGTATACTTTTCTCTCTCTCTGGCATACACATTTAGAGTTTTTAAAGTTTGATGCGGGTACCAGAACTTTAGCAAAACTCAGATGCTTAACAGCTTGTGGACACACATTAAAGATCAGGAACCGTGACCTGCTCACCAGGACAGAGTAAGATGAGAGAACCCTGAGAGCACTCGGTCAAGATCAGAGCAGCAAGCTGTGTCCTCCCACTTCCCTCTCCCTGCCATGCGCATGTGCATTATTGTCTGGGGAGGGAGCTGGATCTGGGATCACTTGCTACCACTACAAAAATGTATTTTTAATTTTTGATCTTCTATAAAAGCCCGACGGCTTTGACAATTTATTTGCCTTTGCTTGGGCTACCTCACTAGAAACATGTACTTTTTGAAGGGCCAACTTGAATGCTTTTATACAGATTGCAGTGGGAGCTGTTTATTTATTTATTATTTATATTCCACCTTTGTGGAAAACTATTTTACTTCTTTGAAGTGTAGTTATTTGCTAAAGGGCAAAGAGAAAGGATAAATTAATTTATTTTATACCTTTATTTTATACTTCCAGTGCCATTTTTAGGAAGACATTTTAACCTCCCTGGAAGTTGTTGTAAATTTATAGCTTATAAAACTCTTTGATCGAATGGTACTTCTACTTGTACCTCTTTAAGGTATCTCCATATTGCTTTCCACAGAGGTTGCACTAGTTTGCAGTCCCACCAAGAATGCATGAGTGTTCCTATCTCTCCGCATCCACGCCAATATTTATTGTTTTGGGACTTTTTGATAAAGACCAGTCTCACTGGAGATAAGTGATATCTCATTGTGGTTTTGATTTGCATTTCCCCGATGATTAGAGATGTTGAGCATTTTTTCATATGTTTTGAGGTATCCCAAGAATGGAAACACAAGCACCACATGTACATGTACTCACCATCAAATTGGTATTAACTGATCAACACGTAAGTGCACATATAGAATAACATCTATTGGATGTTGGGCAGGGGGGAAGGGGGAGGGGGGAAGAAGGGAGGAGGGGACGGGTATTTGCATACACAAAGAGTGCAATGCGCACCACCCGAAGAATGGACATATTTGAAACTTGGACTTGGGGGGAGGGGGGGCAAGGGCAACATACGTAACCTAAACATCTGTACCCCCATAATATGCTGAAATAAAAAAAAAAAAAAACAACCCTTTGAGACAATTTTGCTGAGTGAGGTTTGGCCAGGACACTGCTTGACGGTGAGTGAGGGATGCGTGCAGTCATTACCAACCTGCTGTTCTCTTGGCTAGTGGTCTCTGTCCTTTCCTAAGTTATCCCAGGGTTTTGACTACTACCAGGAATGGGTCCCAGTGAGCTTAAACAGGAAGAACCTGCCAATCTCTCTACTTTTCCATTTTCTAATATGTATCTAATCTCAGAGGAAATGATAGCACCAGGTTCTTCTCTTTAAGATGACTGCAGATATCAGATTTGGTGGGGCTATAAGAACACATTGGAATGTGTAGTCCTTATGGATTAGCAGCTTGTTATTTAAGCTATCATATTTTTTGTTTTGTTTTGTTTTGCTAACAAATATTCTTTTTAATATAAGGAAAAGAACTACCTAAATCATGCTGACAATTGAGTTAATCTATGGAGTTTCTCTGGTCAAACAACAAAAGAGAGCTCTTTTTCCTTCTTATTTTTTCCCCACTTTAAAATTCTAGGGTTCCACAAGGGAGCTGAAACTCCACAGAAAAAACTGTGGTCACCAGAGATATCTTAGTAACTGTGGCTCCATGTCCCTCAACCCCTGTCCTAAGACAATCCCTAACCCAGGAGAAAACTTCTGTAACTTCTAAAAGAGAAAAATGGTACTACAAATATAAAATTAAGGTATAAATGAATTATTCTTTCTCTCTGCCCTTTAGCATCATATAAATAATTACTCCTCAAAGAAGTGATGCACTTTTCAGAAGAGCAGCATATAAAGAAGAAAATAACCCCCACTTCATTAATTCAGAAAGCACTTAAGCAAGAGCTTCAAAAAGTATGTGTAGTTTCTAGCAATACAGCCTAAGCCAAGACAAACTGTCAATGTGGTCAGAGTTTTATCCTTTGAGTGAAAATAAAAAATATATGTTAAGAAATGGTAATAAGTAATGCAGCATGGATTAAGACACACAGTACATTAGAATAAAAGAAAATGTATGTAATGAACCTAATTCAAGAACATTAATCTAAGTCAGATGAAGAGGAAGTTTGATCTACTTTCTGTAATTCTTACTCATTGAATGGTGCTAAATCATATTTCACCTGTCATAATAAAGCCTCATCTTTTGGGGTAATTAAGTATTTAAATCCTCCAAAACAACTGCTATTGTAGAATTTCCTTATATAACTCAGTGAGAGAGTTACTATATTTTTCTCAGTTCTTTCTAAACACTGGCATATGACTTATTAAATTACTAAACACATTGTCTGTTTTGTGTGTTTAAAATGTTATACTAGGAAGGAGGAGAACAAAGAGGAAGAGTGTGTCAATGAAGAAGAGAAAAGTAAAGATTATAGTTTCTGTAAAAACAATCTTTCATGTGAAATCCAGGGAAACTAGTACATTTGAACAGTATTCAATGTTGGAATTCACTGGAAGCACAAATATTTTAAAATTACCAAATGGGATGTGAACTCAAGCCTATCATACCTTATATTGCTTATTTTTTCTGTATGTCTTTCTTTCCAACTTTGTGAATAAAATATATAACAAATGATACCAAGCTGTAAAGAATTTCCAGGACCATATGACACCTCATGTATTGGAGGATTTTTCACGACCATGAGGAGATGGGGGCTGGAGGGAGAAAGAACTTAATTTATAACAGGCTCCTTGTCAGGAAATAGTTATTGCATCAGATAAATGCAGTTGAGAAGAGTTGGGAATAATGGAATATAATAGAAGATAAATAGAAGTTTAGAGCTTTCTGCATATATTCTTGTGCTAGGTTAGAAAAAGCAGTAAAATAGCTCTATTCTCAATGATGTTCCTTTTTATCATATTAGATTGTCATCATCTAACCTCAGGAAGTAACCAGGAAAACAGTTCAGTGCATGCCTAGGTCAACACGGAAGTCTGGCACACAAATTTAGTCATGGAAGGGAAGTTATAAATGTCCTTGACTCTATGACTTATCAGCTATTTTTTGCAGTCTTGTTGTTTCTTGTAGGTAAGAATCTGCCCACTTATTCTAACTTATCTTGGTCACTGGTACTGCTTCAGTGTCTTCAATCTATGTTCTAAATGTGTAATCAGAAATTGAGTTCTATCCAATTAAATATATCAAAAGATGAACTCCATTAAATCATCACCTGTGTCATTAAGTAAACATATTTCAAATTTGGATCCCCTATACTAGAGGACCTTCCCTGCCTGGGATATCTAAATCTAGGTGTGAAGATGTGGTCTAATTGATCCTAGGGGTGAAATTATAAAGGTTAATTTGGGCATGAAAAGTCAACGGTACTTATTTGTCAAGTTGTATCAGCCAATTGGGACACTCATGGGGGATAAAGTTTTGACTTTTTAATATGACAAGTTTTAACCCTAAACTGACTACCAACTTACCAACTAGGGTAGCTAGATTTAGGAAAAAAATCTGGCAATTGTACTACCAAAATTTTTCAAAATGAGTATGATATTTACTCATCCTTTTATTGGGATATTTATTTGTTTTCTTTATTAATTTAGGAGACTGTTTTCCAGTCTTAGCCCCTTTATGCTTTACATAGTTCTAGAAGGATAGTGATTAATAAAAATTTTCATCAAAACCAAATCAATTTTATTCTACTTCAATAACTGTAATTATACTATGTAATTTTTTTTAAATTATACTTTCAATTTACCATGCCAAATTTTCACCCATCTAATATGTTGGCTGTTGGAGAAGTCACAGGTAGGGTTTCATAAAACGGCTGGGAATTATCAATTTAGTTTATATAATTTGCTCAAAAATACCTCCCAAAATTTGACTGTACATATTTACCGTTGAAATGAACTTGGGGACAACTGTGTAACTTCTACAGTATTAACTTTAATATGTTTCTCATAATGGTCTAATTCTGACCATAGGAAACATCACAAGACAAAGTGAGCTGAGCTCATTCTTTGTTTTTTCAGCAAATATTAATCAAGAGCCTACAAGTGGCAGATACTTTGTTAGGTGTCAGGTATACAGTGTGACCAATGTAGGCAATGTTGCTGAGGAGCATATAGATACTAGGTTGAGACAGGAAAGAGGGATGAACAGATGGAAGAATACTTTTGTCTTTAGTGAGCCACAGAAAATATATTTAAATGTACTCAGAAAAATTTGAAGTGCTGAGTCATATAATGACAAGCAATGTAAGTACTATAGTATTACTTTATTATAGATTTAGATAATTCCCAAAGAGGTATGGCTGTTTAAATCTTTAAAGAAATTCTAATCTGATCTAGAAATGTTCTGGAGCACCCAAATTTTGAAATTCTCCTTCCACCAGATAAATAAAATAATTTGTTAAAAAACTGGCTACTAGGCCCGAAAAGCACTTCTCACATTGTCCAATGTCCATTTGTCTTTCATAGTTGCAGTGTTTATATCCTTATTTGTTTTCCATTAAAGCTTATTGCACAATTCTTTATACAGGGCAAACAAGATTACTGAAAATTATAAAAAGACATAAATGACAATTGGATTCTGAAATTCATTTTTTCCCCTTCCATGTCTTCAAATTATTTCTTCAAAGAAACAAAGAAAAATCATCTATCTGAGCAGTTTTAGAACAGCCCTGTGCAATAAGCAAAAATAGAACAGACCCAGACTTTTAAATTTATGACTCATATATCTAACTACTAGAGCTCTACTTCAGTGGAAAAACTAGTATTTCACTCTCTCAAATGATTTTTTATTTTGTATTTATTTAAAAGAATAGATTGTTTTTGACAGGCAAAGCCAATCCAGAATGCAGATTTACTAATATATTAACCATTGCTTTTTCTTTTTTCTAAACTGATGCCCGACACTGATGTAAGTATACCCAACTTCTTGACAAATATTTAAGGTAAAACCTATCTCCTACCACAGCCCCTCCCGTACATGGAAACACTTCCACTTAGGAACCAGGGAATAACTTAGCTTTCAGTACAGATTTTCTAGGTGACTGAAGATGTATGAATTTACTCTTGATTAACAGCCTGAGAATCAAAAATATAATGGTAAACACATTAACTATAAAAATATATAAAAAGAACTGAAAAGAGGCCTATGCTAACACATTCGAAAACATTAAATTAAGAGAGGTTAAGTACAGAATATCTTGATGCTACATGCTAAAAGAGAAATAAATGAAAATTGCTGTAGGGTAGTGTGAAAAAAAAATATGACAACCGCATGTCTCAGATTTTTCAACACAGTCCTAATTCCAAATATTTGCTCCTGTTTTAAATCATGTATCCTGACATTTTTTTTTAAGAGGACTGTGTTATGTCACTGTAGGACAAGTATATTACCAGAGCTAACATGTTGTAGTAGTTTATAGGAAGGTTACTATCAATTATATATTCCTATATACTTCTACCTAGAAATCATAAATGTGATCTTCTTTAGATTACAAAATAAAGTTTAAAAAGGTTTTCAATGCATCTCAAAACCAATGTGTAAAAAAATGCAAAAAATTCTGGGTGAATAGGGCATACTATCTGTTTCTTTGTGTCATAATATATTTTGAGTATTACTTTTTTGTAAAACAGAAAAATCTAGTGGACTTTTCTTCATAGTAATATAAGGAAATGATTTTCCTATTTGATTAACTTGCATTGAAGAGTATAAAATAATGTCAAGAGGTTTCTATTGAGTAGAAATTTTGTATCTATACAATTTGTTTAATTTTTCTATTCAGACTAAAGTCAAGATCAGATTTTCTTCCTACCTTAGTTCTAAACTTTATCTTTTGATAGTTATATTGCCCCAAATATAATAAACTTTATATGTTATCATTATAACCATTCCCATTTGTACCCACATTACCTCATTATTACAGATATCAGGCCTATAAGATTCCTAAAATATCTTGCCCAGAAACATATTCCTCCATTTGAACTATAAACTAAGTACACATTTTATTAGCTTCCAGTAAAAGACTAGATGTGAATATTCAACCAACAATTGCTAAATGTGGTGAAGGCAGAAAATGAGAATTGAATTCATGTTTTAATTTTTTATACCTGCCAAATAAAATTAAGATTTGTCCTGCAGCTTACTGAGGGGAACAACAACAAAAAAACAAAGGTTATTTTCATTCTTTTATTGTATCTTTAGAGACTTAGCTTAAAATAGCCTGATATTGACAATAGAAAAATTCCTATGGATTTTCCTTCTTTTTTCAAAACACTGGGCTGTATTTTGGGCCCAAGTCAGGAGGTGGTTCTAAGTTCTCCAGTTTCTCAGCCACATTAACTCTTACTACCTGCAAGTAGCACGGCGTAGTCTTTGTGTAATACTGAGCGTCTGGAGAATTACTGTTTAATTATCTTTAGAGGTAAGCACAGGAAATACAGATTAATCAGAAATTTTGCAGAGACAATCTCTTTACAAAAAATGCCCTACATACCAAGTCAGATATATCATGGGGCCAAAACTATATAACAATACCAGTACACTTCCTTTTTTCTCCCAGCTAAAGAAATAAATCAAGAAAATAGCTATAGTTAATCAAATGGGGCCCAACTGATAAGATGCAAAGCAGAAAGTCTCTTTGTGCACAGAAGTTGTCTCTATTCACTGTATTTCTCCTTTCTGGTTTATTTGATTACATTTTCTCAAGAAAGCTACATACCTTTGAAAAAGAATGGAACGTCCAGAAAAAGATTACATCACATATGTCATTACCATCATTTTCATATTGTTTTACTAAAACTATATTAGGTGAAATTCCTTTAGGCTTCGTGAAAGAGTCTTGTAAGGCTACTAAGGAAGTCAATTATGATGCTACTGAGAAAACGGTAAGACAAGCACAGAAAACAAGTAAGCACATACCAACTGCTGTCATGTAATCCCAGCGGTCAATGAGGCACATATTGAAGATGAGGTGATCGGATGTTTGCCCCTGGCCAATCAGTGAAATCTGCCTCTCCAAATTCTGGCATACAGATGAAGTCCAGCCAATGAGAAACCAAAACACCACCAAGAGTATTACTGCCAGCATCCTCATGACCCGTCCACCAGTCATATATGGAATTCGTTGGGCTGTTCGTGAAAGAAACACCTTCAGAACCCTAGAAAAGCAAAAGTTCAAAATGTGAGGGCAAACCTAACACTCGAAAACTAAAACTCTAAACTAACTTATTTTTCTAGGTGTAATTTATACCCACCAAAATCCACTTATGCAGAATTTTGTTTTGTTTTGTTTTGTTTTAGAGATAAGGTCTTGCTCTGTCACCCAGGCTGGAGTGCAGTGGCATGATCATAGCTCACTGCAGCCTCGAACACCTGGGATCATGTGACCCTCCTGACTCAGCCTCCTGAGTGGCCGGGACTACAGATGCACATCACTGTGCCCAGCTTATGCAGTTTCAACATAAAAAAAAAACAGAAACAATATTGCTTATATTTTTATTTAATTTCATTTTAGTTTATCTTCCAGTAGCAACACTGATATACAGTATTAGAGGCCATTAAGTCAATAGGTTCATATATAATGGAATTCTTTTGAGCATGTCTTAATATTTCAAGGAAAATTCTCAGGACTTTAGAAAGATCAGCAGGCAAACATTGTTCAAATAAGGTTTCTGGGGGATTAAAAAAAATAGTCCTGAAAATAAGCAGTTGGAATTTATAATATTATACTAAGTCAAAAACTTTCTTGAACCAGTTGTTTTTTATAGTAGAATGTTATTAAAGGTATTTTCTGGAAATCATTTCATATTACCTTCCTTCATGGTCATTTTATCACATTACCAAAAATAATAATGAAATAATCATAAAAAAATGAGAAGAAAATTTAAACACTAGGCTAACTGAATAAGATCATTGCATTAAGGAAGAAAATTGGGATGACCTATAAGAAATGTGATTTTTAAAATCCTGTATATGTCAGATAAATAGCCATGGTTGAGAACTGCTGAATTAGATGATATCTAAGAACTGTTCCATCTCTAAATACTGCGTGAAGACAAATCCAACTTTTCTATAGGGATCCTCCATCCACCCAATCTTCAATTTCATCTCTAGAATATTTTCAGCTAATTTTAACGCCCTGCACCCATTCTGATATTTTGTCACAAAATTACAATTTGATATAAACCACCATGAATGGTTTATGATATTATGAGAGTATCCATAGTCAATTTCCATAAGACAAAAATAAAAGCATTTTCCCAACTCTCTATTCCCTCCTTCAATTCATTCTTTCAACAGTTTTTAAGCCATATGAATTTTTAATGAAAATCACCAAAAATCCTGAAATGAAGCAAATACACCTGAAATACCCTACTTGTATTATGCTATATTTTTTCATCTGTACATAGACCTTTGTCAGCTCTACTTCAATTAACACAACACATCCAGTAAAGAAAGTTATTTTGTAACTGATTCCTTTTTATGCTCCCCTCAATATCTTGAATCCTATTGTCCTCCAGCTAACCCAGAGGGTGAAGTTATTCAATTGTGAATAAAATACGTGCCTTCAATTTCTCTGTGGAACAATGTCAGAAGGATAGTAGTATTGAATAAGGGTATAATAGAAGATCTCCTAACCACTCTCCATTTAACCTGTTCCCCAGATTCACAGTTAATCTCTATTCCTTATATAAGGATGGTTTTATTCTTAATTATATGAGGATGTCCATGTCATGGTGAACGTTAACACTGGCAGATGACTTGCTACTACTCTTTAGTGCACCTCAAGCACTTTTGCTCCAGCCAGTTTAATTGTTACTTGTTATGTTGTGTTTGTTGCCAAATTATGCCAGTTGTTATCGTATGAGTAATTTAATTAAATATTAAATAAAATAATTATATATGATTGAGAAACAAAATCCATCTTGAATGCTTTGGAAAGACTCTAAGAAATTAAAATAAAATGTTAACTTAGAAGAAAGTATAGAAATTTTAATATCTAGGCCTGGTCAATAAACATAAAAAGCTAGAAAGATTCTATACTCAGATTATTTCGAAAGAATTCTTTAGATTTTTGCTCCTATTTAAAGAACCAACATCACGAACACAATGTTATCTATTCCAACACAAGGCAGTAGGTAATGCATTTTGGTGATTCATGCTAGAAAGAGAATAATAAACTCTATATATCAAACCCATAGTCAAAAAAGAGGACTTATTTAAAAAAGACTGGTGAATGATTATTTGTGTATTTTAAATTACAATATCTATACACTTTTTAAATGCCTTTCTGCTTTAAAAAACTTTATCAACGAATGGACCAATTACTAATCCCAACTATATTGGGTAAGAAGGCTTCCACTGTAATCAGCAGACAGAAGAGTCAAGAATTCTACCTTAGACATGAGAGAAATTTCTTGGAAAATTAATATTTTTGTCTGTTCCCATCTTATTTTATGTTGGAGAAACTTGCAGTTGCTGTGTACACATAATTGTTTCTAGTTGTACCTGGATGAACTCTAAATTTTGAATGACTAGACTCTCAAGAGAGAACCTGACCCATTTTTCTGGTCTTCTATACTTAGGCTATGACAGAAAAAGAGAAAACCATTCCAAATTCTAGCTTCACTCTTAATTTGAATATTTGAAATATAATTA